>NW_028143214.1:0-187000 GCF_977018435.1 Lepisma saccharinum
ACAGAATTTTATAGTAAGGGGGATCGAACTTTGGAGTTCAGGGGGGGGGGCAATCAATATTTAGCGCTTTGGCATAAAATTCGTATGGTGATCATTATTTAGACACCATACCATTTGATGATCGTATAGTATAAAGTGGATTTTACTCTGGATTATTCGCTAAGCGGCGTGGCGGTGGGTGTCATAGTCATCCGCCTTTCTTCCTTCTCTCTTAAAACAAACATGTGATGCATGAAAATTTAGTGAAGTAAAATAGAGCACCGACTACTAAATAAGAAGTACACATGTAACTATTCCTTATTTTACGTTACTTTTCTGCCACTTTAGGATAATGAAGGTGAGAGAGATGGTTTGACATAGCATCAGGTACGGTGGCGCCACAAACTCAGAGACAACAAAGTGGGTGCAGAAGAAGCAATAAGAGAACAATTTGGAAGGAGCAAAGGTCGCGGCACCGTATGAAAATATTTACTCCTTATTCAATTAGTATTATTGCCAGTTTCTTAATTAATGCCCTAATTATTTTCTTGCTCGATTCGCTTGCAGTGCTTCGCACAGTGTACAACGGCGGATTGAAGAAAAGGGGCATAGAACGCTGGAAGTCACCACAATATATATATATATATATATATATATATATATATATATATATATATATATATATATATATATATACAGGGTGTTTCTAAAGGTCGTTTACAACGCTTGGGAGGTGATTCCTCACACGAAAACAAGCAAAAAGTGTGAGTAACATTTTTACGACTGAGGCTTCGTTTCCGATATAGGAGCCTCGCAAAAGGTGACAAAGTGAACGTCACACTTAACTGGGACGAATATTATCACAGATAGAGAGGCGGTTCCAAGGGAGTCATAAAGGAATCGTGTGTGTTCAGTCCGGAAGTCACTATGAAGAGTTCACTGCATGCATGCGCAATGGAGTCCTCAAAGGAATTGGGGATTTCCAGCAAGAACAATGCATGGAAAGGGTATGTAACGCAGCAAGAAGGACCGTGACAATGAGAAATGCGTTAAAGACAACACATTCCGACCTCAAACATCAAAACATGAGCACGGAACACAAAATCCGAAAAGTTGAGCACGGTTGCATACCCCAGTTACACGCGAGGAATGAACGAATCATGTCATGTGGC
Organism: Lepisma saccharinum; assembly: GCF_977018435.1. Classification (NCBI taxonomy): domain Eukaryota; kingdom Metazoa; phylum Arthropoda; class Insecta; order Zygentoma; family Lepismatidae; genus Lepisma; species Lepisma saccharinum. The sequence continues at coordinate 1,152 of NW_028143214.1, forward strand.
ATAGGAGAGACACATTACTCCACCAGAAGGAGGAAAAGAAAAACACAATATCAGATGATTGCGACAACGTGTATTTTTACACGCGACAACTACGTAATACCCCCTTCCCACACGCACAACAAACAACAAATGGTACAATGTCTTACGCACAGACACTGTACACCAACTGAAGATGTCACTTTCAGTCGTCCCAGACGTGTTGCAGGTGCTGGGATATGATCAGCAGTTCGCTCTAGGTTGTCATACGCATTGAAAAGTACTAGTATGTTGTATTGAAAGAAGTTGACGTGGTGGGGTGGGCAAGTCAAATATCGCAACAATTGGTCTGTGATGTTCGTACGGTGATACGGCCAATTTGTGCAGTGTGTCAGTGTTAAACAAAAACGATACTTTGTAGTTCCAGCTCCATATTACGCAGATTGCTGCGTATACGACCCAGCAGCTAGCAGACATGCATCTTATGTATGGGGAGGCACGTGGTAATAGCCGTGAGGCGAGGCGTCTTTATGGAGAACGCTTTCCACATAGACGTTTACCGTCTCACGCCTTCTTTCAGGTAGTGGGCAGTCGACTGCGTGAAACAGGGTCAGTGTTACCACCGCGGCAAGAAGTTGGAAGACCCCGAAGTGTACGCACACGTCAGTTTGCAGAAGATGTGTTAACAGCGGTCGCAGAACATTCTGGCACTCGCTCGGGCACGAGACACGTCTCATGTGAATGTTTGGCGAGTGTTGTCAGAGGAAGGAATGCACCCTTTTAAACTGCAGAAAGTACAAGAACTGTTACCTCGTGCATAAGCTGGACACAAACCCTCACTTCGGGGCAAAGGTATTGTGGACAGATGAAGCCATTTTCACCGGGATGGATGTCTTCATTAGTAGAAACAGTCATGTCTGGGACTTTGACAACCCACATGCACTTTTTGTGGCCCATCACCAGCACAAGTTTTCAGTGAATGTGTGATGCGGGATAGTACATGATCATTTAATTGGACCATACATTCTCCCTGTTCGCCTGAATGGTCGCACGTATCAGGCATTTCTTAGTGAGGTTCTGCCGAAACTGTTGGAGACCGTACCTTTGCCACTGCGGCAAGAAATGTGGTACCAACACGATGTGGCACCAGCTCATTTCGATCGTAATGTAGTACATTTCCTGCATGATGTGTTTCGCAATAGGTTCATTGGTAGGAATGAGCCTGTGCCTTGCCCACCGAGGTCACCAGATCTCAACCCTCTCGATTTTTCTTCTGGGGAGAAATGAAAACCCTCGTATACGACACACCTGTCACATCAGCTGAGGATCTCGTTGCTCTCATCAACGTCGCCGCCGCGACGGTAGCAGATGCACCTGGCTTGTTTGCTCGTACTCGACAATCCTTGATTCGTCGCTGTCATCTCTGCGTAGAAGTGAACGACAGACATTTTGAAAACCGGCTGTGATTATCGCCCTCGGCAAATCCCAGTGAGAACACTCTTGGTATTGCTCCCCACCCCCTTTGTGTGGTGAAAGTGACATCTTCAGTTGGTGTACAGTGTCTGTGCGTAAGACATTGTACCATTTGTTGTTTGTTGTGCGTGTGGGGAGGGGGTATTACGTAGTTGTCGCGTGTAAAAATACACGTTGTCGCAATCATCTGATATTGTGTTTTTCTTTTCCTCCTCCTGGTGGAGTAATGTGTCTCTCCTATGTCACATGACATGATTCGTTCATTCCTCGCGTGTAACTGGGGTATGCAACCGTGCTCAACTTTTCGGATTTTGTGTTCCGTGCTCATGTTTTAATGTTTGAGGTCGGAATGTGTTGTCTTTAACGCATTTCTCATTGTCACGGTCCTTCTTGCTGCGTTACATACCCTTTCCATGCATTGTTCTTGCTGGAAATCCCCAATTCCTTTGAGGACTCCATTGCGCATGCGTGCAGTGAACTCTTCATAGTGACTTCCGGACTGAGCACATACGATTCCTTTATGATTCCCTTGGAACCGCCTCTCCATCTGTGATAGTATTCGTCCCAGTTAAGTGTGACGTTCACTTTGTCACCTTTTGCGAGGCTCCTATATCGGAAACGAAGCCTCAGTCGTAAAAATGTTACTCACACTTCTTGCTTGTTTTCGTGTGAGGAATCACCCCCCAAGCGTTGTAAACGACCTTTAGAAACACCCTGTATATGCTAAAAGGCTTAGAACACAAGTAAAGACAGTGAGATTGGAACCTCTACCTTAGCGGCATATTGAATTTGGACAAGGGCGTATTTAGGGGGTAAGGGTTCCGAACACCCCCCCCTCGAAAGGCACCAAGCACTAAAATAAAATAATGAAAATGTACTTTCAGCATAATACTGGACTCGAAGGTACTACGTTATTATTACATATATTACTATTATTATTATATTGGATCATGGTACCAAAAAAGATTTATGCACTCTATTACTTCTGATATATGCACAAAATATTAATCAGGAACTTTTCGTGAACTGGATCTAACTGGATCAACTGGATTATTATTCGATAAATATTCAATTCATTATCTATTTGACATTAATTTTCTTGCTTTTATACAAATTTTGTAGATCTTCAGTACCCGCAAGTTAGATAATAAATATATGATATTATATCTTTTTACGTATTCATGTAATAATAAAAATGCAATATTGTTAAATTTAAATGTTTAATTAGTATTTAATTTAATTACAACTTAGTTATATTAATTTAAAGATTTACATTATTGTTGCTATTTTTATTATTATTGAGACGGTTGGTTCAGATCCCCCTCCGAAAAAAATTCTAGATACATACCTGAACGTGGACTACCTGTTGAGGCAGCATATACGAATACGAATATCTTTGTCCTCTTCAACGCGTTGCCCTGGGAGGGAGGGGGGGGGGGTTGGCAGAGGGTACGCCTAATCAGTGGCGAGCCTGTTGCGTGGTAGACTCTCGTCTCTGGGTTCGACTCGATTTTGGTTATTTAGCGTCGCTTTTTGCAACTATTGGCTAATCGCGAAGATGAAGTTACGTGATGATATGATAAAATTGTTGAATGGAGACTGCCAAAGAACACGCCCAGGCCGGGATTTGAACTCTGGTGTCGTAGCGCGCTTTGCTGATCGCTGCGCCACAGAGTACGGCGCGCTAAATTACAAAAAAAAAAAAAAAATACTAATTCTTGGCGTCGTTTTTTACTCGTATTTCTCGCGACGGTGAATAATGAAATATTTTATTTGCTTATTTAGCTCTTGTTTCAGATACACACTTGCTTGTTAAAGTTGTTTTTTGTTACGTCCACTTCATGCACAAAGGCTAACCGTGAATGTGTCTAGAGTTTAAAGTGGGATCAGAACCACTATATGCTTTACAGGGCGACGACGTTGGTTTAACAGATACCCATCACAAAAGACAAACCACAGTGAAAACGGAAATTCGTCGATATGCACAAAACAATTATTTATACACTCATACATACCTAAATATATGTAAATACGTATGCAATTACCAGGCTCCCGCGGTAGAGTGCTTATCACAGCACACTACGATCCCAGGAGGCCCGGCTTCGAAACCCGACCTGAGCATGGATGTTATTTCTGAGTATCTGTACATTGAGTTAATCACTCATCTTCACGATTAGCCAAAAAAGTGGCAGAAAAGCGAAGAGTAAACAACATCAACCATCACATTCACACACAAATTTATACAGGGTGTCCCACGAACGGCGCAACTGGGAATTAAGAGTGGCGTTACTTGTAACCGAAACCTGTACATACATCAGTCATACACCAAATGTTAGCCCTGTCCAAGTAGATATTTTTAAACATAGAAACAACAAACGGGGTGCAGTGTTGTTCATGCAGTGTTGCCAAATGTAAGTGAAAGTGTAAATTTATTTTTCCACAAAGCATGGAAAATTGCATGTCAAACATTCGTACGGAAATTTGGACGTCAATTTCCACCTTGGGTAGGTGGACTATTTCGCAAGGTTGACAGGAGTAGGTAAGTAACACTATTTTCACCATAATTTTCACTTTCTTTTTTTCCTGTTTCCAGTATTTCCATGTCATAGACCATCACTAAACATACCTTTTGTTGCCTTCAAACATCAACAGTGTTGCCACTGTACCTCATATTTTTTTTAAAACACACATTTGGACCGGTACGCCTTTACGAGGCATTTCAGGATTGGCTATACGCGAGAACGATCGGTTTTCTTCTCTGAACTATAGATGGCGAAATAGTCCACCTACCCAAGGTGGAAATTGACGTCCAAATTTACGTACGAATGTTTGACATGCAATTTTCCATGCTTTGTGGAAAAATAAATTTACACTTTCACTTACATATGGCAACACTGCATGAACAACACTGCACCCCGTTTGTTGTTTCTATGTTTAAAAATATCTACTTGGACAGGGCTAACATTTGGTGTATTACTTATGTATGTACAGGTTTCGGTTACAAGTAACGCCACTCTTAATTCCCAGTTGCGCCGTTCGTGGGACACCCTGTAGTATATATTTCGAGAACTAGACGAGCATTTACAATCCCTCCACACTCTTTAACTGTGGTGGAGCTACAAAAGTATTTCGCCTCTTCGCTTCCTGTAGCGCTTGTCGTTTCCTCATTTCCTAACGGAGCAGCGAAAGGGTTCAATTAGATCGAGTGAACGGGAAAGTAACACGAGTGAGTTGTAAAAGTAAGGGAAGCAAAGTAATAATTACTATCAGAGCAAAAGTTAAAATGGGATTAGCAACAGTTCATAAACGATCAAGCGCATTGTTGGCTCTGAATATAAAAGAGAACACGTTGCCCGGTAATTAGACCTGCGAATACAAGTTTTTGGACATAGAAGTGCGATAAACGCTACGAAGAAAAAACGGTGCAAAAGTGAGTAGATAGCGCTATGGATCTTGTTTCGCAGATCTTTCGCGATTTGATGTCCGTCAGGACCAGGCTGCAAATTCTCAGTCGACAGACTACAAGCGCATTTAATCCCCCAATTCGGAGAAAACTGCTTGCGGGACTTTGCTATGATGTACATAAACATATAAGTCAAGCAGAAAACTACTTAAGAAAATTTCTAAATTTGGACGAGTGTTACTCGCATCATGCATATCGCATACAAACAACCCAGTTCTTCACAGTGTGGACTTTTGAGGATCGTATTTACAGCTCTTCTGTCATCTATCGACTCCTGTCTTATCAATCATCTTCGGTGATGAGATACGCTTCTTTAATTCAGACGGACGGCCAACCTCGAGTAATCTTTTCTGTCAGCATTAGAGAAATTTATAAGATGACTGACGAAACGCTACGAGTTAGGGCTTTCGACGTGCTAGTTCATGGTTTCCACAAGATTGTTGAATGTTCAGTGATAAGGAGTGATATGAAAACCAAAAAGGAAGCTGCTGTTCTCTCCCAAGACGAGCACGTCAAAATTACGGAGACGATTGAAACCAAGAAGGATCCAATCTTCCTTACCATTGAGAACAATGAAAACATTAAGAAGAGAACGAACATTGCTTTAACAGAAGACGATATTGTACTAGTTAATGCAGAAGATAGGCATCGGGACCCCAACTCACATTCGCACCCAATACGTGGCCAAGAGATAGATTTGCCTGAAGGAGAAGCCCTGGTCGTCACTCTTTCTCCTGCATGGGGGGTGAAAGATAATGAATCGCCAGGTGCATACGTTGTAAATGACGAGTGTAGATATGGCATCGCTGTTAGGGCACTGAGCACTTCGCAGTCGCTCAGAAAGGCCACCGACCAGAATGAGTGCGCTGGAATAGAAGAGAGCGTCAGAGGGTCACGCAGCCACTTGCCGCGGAGAGATTTTAAACCAAACCGTGATTTGCCGATAAAACCCCTGGAAATGAACTATATTATAGATTGTGCAGCACCCTGTGCTTGCTGCGACAGATATTTTGAAGGGAAAGCGAGGAGAACAATACAGGAAGCAACGAGTATTCCTCTGAAGGAAGAACTTGACAAGATGGCCGAGGCCGTGACTTGTCAGCTGGCAGAAGACCGTGGCAGAAGACCCACGGATCATGACGAGAGGGAACCGACATCTGAGTATTCTTCTAGCTACGTGCACGAAAGCGGTGACATTTACTGCGAACTCTTGTCCCACGGCGTACAGTTTCCTTACAATGCAAGAGAACTTGAAAACATGGCCGAGGCCGTGACGCATCAGCTGACGGAAGACCGCGCAGGTCCACGCACGAATCATGGAGACGCTCTGTCTGCCGATGTGAAACCACCTGGAGAAGCCAGCACATCGAAGGAAGGAAGCACTGCTAGGAACGTCTACACAAGAGGCGACGACTACAGTAGAATTTCTTCCAACGGCGTGCAGGTCGCTGGAAAGGAAAAACATCATGAGAGGATTTATGAGGCCACTACACGTCAACTGCCAGAAGATCGTAAGGAATCGACCACGAATAATGAAGACGCTCTGTCTGCCGATGCGAAACCACCTGGAGAAGCCAGCACATCGAAGGAAGGAAGCACTGCTAGGAACGTCTACACAAGAGGCAACGACTACAGTAGAATTTCTTCCAACGGCGTGCAGGTCGCTGGAAAGGAAAAACATCATGAGAGGATTTATGAGGCCACTACACGTCAACTGCCAGAAGATCGTAAGGAATCGACCACGAATAATGAAGACGCTCTGTCTGCCGATGTGAAACCACCTGGAGAAGCCAGCACATCGAAGGAAGGAAGCACTGCTAGGAACGTCTACAGAAGAGGCGACGACTACAGTAGAATTTCTTCCAACGGCGTGCAGGTCGCTGGAAAGGAAAAACATCATGAGAGGAATTTTGAGGCCACGACACGTCAAATGGCAGAAGATGGTGAGGAATCGACCACGAATCGTGAAGGCGCTCTGGCAGTTGATGCGATCTCGCCCACAGACACTCAAGATTCGGGGGACGATGCAACGCAACACGAAACTACTAAAATGGATCGCTTTGATGGAATTAAGGTTAAAGTAGAGGAAACAACGCCCTCGCAGCTTGCAGATGAAGATTCGCGCTCTCGACGGGGCGAAAAGTTCATCAGAACTTACGTTAGTGCTGAGTGGGAGGACACGATGGTGATGGTTAACTGCGCTGTTCAAGCAAAAAAATCCGCTTCAATGAAGAGCTTGAAAGGGAAATTTTTGAAGAAAAGCGCGTTAACCGTCTTCCAGAAGGAGGTTGCCAGCTTGGAAGCAGCATTAGTATCGAGGTGCGAGGAGCTTCAATCGAAACAGGAGGAAGAGCTGCAGTACTTCCTGCTCTCCAAAAAAAACAACAGAGCACATTACACATTGAAATTCGCTACGTTCCAATGCAAGACTGTAAAACTGTTCAGGAGGAATCTAATGAACCACATAGAACGAGAGTTCAGGAGGATTCAGGAAGAGAGAAGTTTCTACGAGATGGTTGTGAAGAAAAAGGAGAAGCCGCTTATGCCTTGTTACTATTGCATTCAGTGTCGGCGGGGCTCCGTGGGAAGTCCACCACGAGAAGAGCGAACCCCCCCGGCACCTGAGATTTTAACTTTCGCAGGCAAGAGAGGGCAAATGATAGTTGTTCATACCGAAAACCAGAAGAATAGAAAGGCAAACGGCGACAAAGAAGCTGAAAAGAGCGAAGATAGTCCCATATCCATAGTTTATAACAGTGAATGGAAGCGTGCGGAGGAAGAACTTAGTCAGTTCGTGGACTCCCAGAAGTCCTCACTGCAGAAAAAGCTGTTTTCTACAAGTGCGCCATCTAGATTTGACAAAAAGATCCAGGATTTGGAAGCAAGCCTTAAACGAAAGCTTTCGGACGAACAGATGGCTTCCGAAAACAGACTCAAATATTATTTTGAACAACCCAAGCGACTCGACCACGAACATGCTGTGCGGTTCATGAAAAGCCATTGCCTGTCAATTAAAGAAACGAAAAAGAATCTGATTGAAGAGCTGAAGTTGGATTTTAGAATCCTTGAGAAGGAGATGGAGTTCTATAAGGTCAAGACAGGGTGCTGGAGAAGGTTGTCATGTTTCTGCCGCAGGAATTTCTGCTTGTCGAGTGAAAGTGACTTATGAACATATAATTGCACGGATTCCGATGCAGTGATATTGTTATTTCTGAGGTAGATAGATAAAAAGCATTCCAAATTGAGATTCAAATCCGTCTGTAATTATAAGCAAATAAAGAAAATTCTTTGTTATGTGTTATCATATGAAGGGTGTTGAATATCATATGCCTAAGGTTCTATTGCTACAATTATATCTTGAAAAGGATAATCATGAATTTTACGACTTTGGCACTAATGTCCACTTTAGTTTTAGTTTTCGTTAATACACCATGTAGCTATATTATTATTAAGAGAGTTTTTATAAACTATTTAACAAATATAATTTTAAAATTAAACGTGCCCCATAAAATGTTTTAGTTTTCGGCACATTTTAAGAATTTCGCAGAAATTTATCTATTTTGCATTAATTATTCTCCCTGCCTGTTTCTAAACAACGTAACTGGGCGTACACTTGACTGTTTCGTTGACATTTTTTCTCAATTCTCGAAATATTACACTGCGGAAAACTAAGTTAGAAGTTTAAGTCCGCTTTATGCACTGGTAGGCAAATCGGCGCTGGACCTATAATTTAAAGTGAGACCCGAACAACTATATGCCGTTGGGGGTATCGAACTCGGGGGGTCTTTGTTTACCACTACGGAATCGAAGAGGCCCTCGAGAAAGAAAACGAATTAAAGTGAAGAAGGTTTGGCCGGAAATATTTCCATTCAATCCGAACAGTTTTCTGATTTTTTCTTTGGGGGGGGGGGGGGCAGTGGGCTTATAGTGACTTCAATTTCTGGATTCAAATATAAAAAGGAAATGCATATATTTGGAAGGAAATGTATTTTTTTAATGGGGGAGTAGATTGTTGCATATTATTTATTATCAATATTACTGGTAGTAATAAGTAGAAGAGAACATTAAAATACATACATACAAAAGAGATTTTCATTAGGGCGCTAAATGTTGAGACGACCAAACGAAAACAGAATGGAAGAGATGAATCTCTGGTACAAGATTGTGAAGAAGGAGATGAAGTTCTGCAAAGAAAGAAAACGATGCTGGATCATCGTTCTGCCGCCGCCATTTTTGTCTTTGGTAGTGGGCGGTTGTTTACGTGATGTTTAGTGGACTATGTCTTGTGTCATGAAGACGGTCATCCAGAGATTGAAAGGAAGAGGAAAAGAAGAGAATTAAGATAAGAAGCAGAGGTAGAAGACGACGGAAATGAAACAGCGAATACCAAGAACGAAATTATGCTAAATCAGAGTTTGGAACTATCATCATACTCAATTTCCTTTCTTTAGAAATTAATCCCATGTTATGTACACTATGTAGTATAACCCCTCGATCACATATTCTTGTTTTTTTGATTTGTGTAAGTGTGCGATTATGAAGAAAAGGCTTGGCAACAGTGAATGTACGTCAACAGTGATGTCATTGAAGGGCGCTGATTGGTGGAAGAGTGGAGGAGTACGTGCAGGACGATAACTGCTCGGGTCTATCGGCAGCCATGGGAGAGAGAGAGTCGCCTTGTCTTCAATCCCCAGTCTAGTTTTCAGTTAAGTATTATTGGTTTGATCTTTATTTCCTTGTGCGTGCATAAGTGTATAAATTGGTAACTAACTGATTAAGTGATCATTCCAAAAGAAGTTTAATTTGATTTAACTTTCATATTACCATTTTGAAGAAAGGAACTACTGTCTCTCTCTCATGCACGCTCCCACTGAATGTGTGACCATGTGAAATAGTATATTCAGTAACTAAACCAACAATATGTAACTATGCCACCGATTAATTTGAATAAATGTGTAGTTATCTTGAAATGTGTGTTACTCAAATTTTGACTACTGCAAATCTGGTTACTGTTCGACCGAGTATTGGGGACCTCTTATGGGCCCAGTTCTGGTAGGAGTTCAGCCCCGAAAGGCGGTTGTAGTAGCCAAAAGTCACCGGACACCCAAGTGAACGTGACGGTCAGGCCAAGGAAAATATATTAAATTCCTGATGGGACAAGTATCATGGCTGGGGAACGGATTTTAAGGTGCAGGCAGCACCTTTCCAAAAATATAGCTGCTTTCATAACGATCGTTTGAGATATGTATTAAGTAAAGTAAACACACTCTGTTGCATCTTTTCGTTATATTACCTTTTTTATCCACTTTGTACCCCCTCTTTTTTGTTTCAGCACATTTCCCGGTACTTTTATTCCCCAATTGAAACTAGTACGAGAAATCGAAAGGTCAGTCAATCCTGATTTTACAAACGATACCACTTCATTTTTTCTGCTCTCAGGAAAGATGAAATTCGGCTGATTTTCATATAACTCTAGTAGTTTATTTTGCCAATTTGACAAGCGAAAAAAATAGCTCTCTTCTTTTATCCACTGAACTTCAGCGCCTGTTGGTGCTCTGCATTCTATCAACTCTGATTCCTGATAAAATGGTTCGTCACGAACTGAATACCAACCTGAGTAAGAATCCAGATATATTTGTCCTCTCTCTTCAAGCCTACTCTTTTTTCATGTTTTGTTAAAAAATATTGGACAGAAAAAAAAATTCACTCTTTTTGAGCAGCTATATAAAATCCTATAGTCTCATTTTGTAGAGCGGAACGAGAGCTATAAAATAGTACAATATAATCATTTCAGACCCAATAGTTCTTAAGATAATGTAGCAAAACCCGCGAGAGAAAACACAAACTTCAACATAACCTATTCGGCAGAACCACCGTTCTCTATGCGGTCCGCGCGCATTATATACAGAAGGCGGGTGCTAATTAATCCCCCATCAAAATACGCCGAATTGCAAAATTAAAATAAATTAGGAACCAAAGACCCAATGTAAATTCATATACCTTTCTTGAAATTTCCTTGTACTTTCTTTGGAAGAACCAAATCCTTCACTTCCTTCATACCAGCCGAGGGAGACAACCCCCACCCCCAACGAACTGCCGGTACGCTCAGGCTCTAAGGAGGCAAATTAAACCCTTTCGAGGACAACACCTCAAAACTTCAAGCTCCAGCCAAGTAAACAGGAGCAAAAACCTCTTCCCTACCCTAGAAACTCAGCTGTTGCAGTTGCAGCAGGAATAAGCATATCCCAAAAACGAAAGCAACAAAATTTTCCATTCCTACCTACACTCAGAGAACTAAATGCGTCATATAGACTGATGTACCAGAATGCATCGATTGATGCACTAAAGTGTGTTTTGTAGCATCTTCAAGGAATCAGATTCACATTTGATGCATTGTGGTGCATTTTTGCATATCGTGAAAGAAACACCAAAGTGCATCATTTGATTCAAGTGAGGATTTCTTTCAGTCAAGATGCACTTTAATGCATCAGCTGATGCGTTTTGATGCTTCATGTAGCTCAGACGAAACGTTTAAGTGCATCATCCAAGAAGATGCAGGAAGGTGCATCAAGGAACATCAACTGATGCATTAAAGTACATCTCGACTGAAAAAAAAACCTCACTTGAATCAAATGGTGCACTTTGGTGTTTCTTTCACGACATACAAAAATACACCCAAATGCATCAAATATGGATATGATTCTTTGAAGAAGCTACAAAACATACTTTAGTGCATCAATCGATGCATTCTGGTGCATCAATCGATATGATGCATTTAGTTCTCTGATTGTAGCACCACCCTTCAAAAGAAAAGCCAAGTTCCGCGGGACGTTACTTACACCAGTAAGAATGATGATGATGATGAAGACAGTATGGAATAAAGGCATTTTATCAGCACATTCTTGAAAACATTTTCAGAAACATTTTTTTTCCTTTCCCGACCATAATTTGCACCTTAAAATCCTTTCCCGAATCATGACACATTCATGCCTGATCATGGTTCAAACCTGGGGTCTCTGGCTTGTTAGCGTGATGCTCAGACCACTCAGCCACGGTGGCCGTCAACAGTGTTTCCCATTGTTGCATACGCAAATATAATACAACTCGGCGCGAATGAAATTAACGTAACGCGATCCTTCAAGAAGAAATTAAGAAACGAGCAGCGTCGTAGAATATCTCGTCTCATTCCGAAATTAAGCTCATTGAAACTCCGTGGTGATTTCACGGAATTATGACTCTCGACCCCTTGATAATGCCGCACCGTTTCCAACTAATTGGTTAAACGCTAAACCGTCTCATGTTTGCTTGTTCTGTGCTTTTGTCTCCAGTCATTCGGCTTGTTAGTCACGGTGAATGGAAGGGCTAAAAAGAACCAACGGTTGATGGAACTCATGAAAGGACACCCACACAGAACACCCTTGCTCATGTCAGGTTTCACATTTCAAAAAGTATGTGCAAATTAAAAGTACGGGGTACAATATCACACAAGGTTCCCGTTTGTTGTACTTCTATCGAAATGTTCTCGAAGATTGAATGGATGTCCCTTTTGTAATGTACCTAAATATCAACCCTACTTCACGTAGTACTCCTTGGACTGCCTTTTTCAGACGACCGAGGCTTTGCTGCCCAGACCTACAGCCAATATAACCCGCTGTATGAATTGCATGGTGTTATCATATGTGCCTGTGTATGTCCCTTCATCCATCTCATTGCAACGTCGCGTTAACCAAAATTGGCAGAAAGGCGACGTAAAATAACATAATCCAATCAATAGAAAATTGAACAGAGCCTCTGATGCTTGAATTGTTCTGTACTGAACGTACAGTATATCAAAATGGGATCTGAACCACTGTGTCTTGTGACTCCACCGGGTATCGAACCCGGGATCCGAATGCGACGACGCTACCACTACGCCATCGGGGAGGCCCAGAGCCTCTGATGTATTCTCGGTTATGCCTCCCCCCCTCTCCCCGCTTGTGCCAGTTGAGAACAGCACATTAAGTCGATTATTAATCTCGATATACATTGTACTCGTATAAATACTACCTTCAAATACAACAAATGTGTTTTAACTGCTGTTAAACTTGTTTTCATTAATCAGTACCTTGTTTTGTACCTATTTTTGTTCGATTGATTGATTTATTGAGTTGTTGTTTTAAGTCCACTTTATGCTCAGTAAGGCTAATCGGGACTGGACCTATAGTTTAAAAAGGGATCAGAACCTATGTGCCTCCACCGGGACTCGAACCCGGGACCGCTTGATTACAAGGCGACGACGCTACCACTGCGCCATGTGTGTGCGGTTAAATGAACATGTTCGTAGAGTACTTTAAAAGCAACGCTTCCATAAGCGTCTACGTAAAATGCTATATTCATCCGACCCTAAGACAAGTAAATTCCTTGATTTTAGTTATTTTACTTTGCTTTTCTACCACTTTTGTTAATCGTAACGATGACTGATGAACTATGATATGGATGAAGGGACAAATGCGTGCCTTAAACAGGATTCCAACTTTTGACCCCTTTCTTCGTAGCTCTGTGCCTTTAATATAGGGATGAAGCATCGTCGTATTCAATTCGACTAAGCAAAATTACCTACGATCCTGCAGGGTATGCAACCCGCAAATCGTAACGCGCTTGTTGGTTGCAGCAGTGACAGGATATGAACGATGAAGGGAGAGATATGGCAATCCCTGTCCCTTCAGGAGTTAAAATTTTGTAGCAAGTTGAATCGCAATCATTTGTATCAAATTATTTAAACGTTATACAGGGTGTTTCTAAAGGTCGTTTACAACGCTTGGGGGGTGATTCCTCACACGAAAACAAGCAAGAAGTGTGAGTAACATTTTTACGACTGAGGCTTCGTTTCCGATATAGGAGCCTCGCAAAAGGTGACAAAGTGAACGCAACACTTAACTAGGACGAATACTATCACAGATGGAGAGGCGGTTCCAAGGGAATCATAAAGGAATCGTATGTGCTCAGTCCGGAAGTCACTATGAAGAGTTCACTGCACGCATGCGCAATGGAGTCCTCAAAGGAATTGGGGATTTCCAGCAAGAACAATGCATGGAAAGGGTATGTAACGCAGCAAGAAGGACCGTGACAATGAGAAATGCGTTAAAGACAACACATTCCGACCTCAAACATCAAAACATGAGCACGGAACACAAAATCCGAAAAGTTGAGCACGGTTGCATACCCCAGTTACACGCGAGGAATGAACGAATCATGTCATGTGACATAGGAGAGACACATTACTCCACCAGGAGGAGGAAAAGAAAAACACAATATCAGATGATTGCGACAACGTGTATTTTTACACGCGACAACTACGTAATACCCCCTCCCCACACGCACAACAAACAACAAATGGTACAATGTCTTACGCACAGACACTGTACACCAACTGAAGATGTCACTTTCACCACACAAAGGGGGTGGGGAGCAATACCAAGAGTGTTCTCACTGGGATTTGCCGAGGGCGATAATCACAGCCGGTTTTCAAAATGTCTGTCGTTCACTTCTACGCAGAGATGACAGCGAAGAATCAAGGATTGTCGAGTACGAGCAAACAAGCCAGGTGCATCTGCTACCGTCGCGGCGGCGACGTTGATGAGAGCAACGAGATCCTCAGCTGATGTGACAGGTGTGTCGTATACGAGGGTTTTCATTTCTCCCCAGAAGAAAAATCGAGAGGGTTGAGATCTGGTGACCTCGGTGGGCAAGGCACAGGCTCATTCCTACCAATGAACCTATTGCGAAACACATCATGCAGGAAATGTACTACATTACGATCGAAATGAGCTGGTGCCCCATCGTGTTGGTACCACATTTCTTGCCGCAGTGGCAAAGGTACGGTCTCCAACAGTTTCGGCAGAACCTCACTAAGAAATGCCTGATACGTGCGACCATTCAGGCGAACAGGGAGAATGTATGGTCCAATTAAATGATCATGTACTATCCCGCATCACACATTCACTGAAAACTTGTGCTGGTGATGGGCCACAAAAAGTGCATGTGGGTTGTCAAAGTCCCAGACATGACTGTTTCTACTAATGAAGACATCCATCCCGGTGAAAATGGCTTCATCTGTCCACAATACCTTTGCCCCGAAGTGAGGGTTTGTGTCCAGCTTATGCACGAGGTAACAGTTCTTGTACTTTCTGCAGTTTAAAAGGGTGCATTCCTTCCTCTGACAACACTCGCCAAACATTCACATGAGACGTGTCTCGTGCCCGAGCGAGTGCCAGAATGTTCTGCGACCGCTGTTAACACATCTTCTGCAAACTGACGTGTGCGTACACTTCGGGGTCTTCCAACTTCTTGCCGCGGTGGTAACACTGACCCTGTTTCACGCAGTCGACTGCCCACTACCTGAAAGAAGGCGTGAGACGGTAAACGTCTATGTGGAAAGCGTTCTCCATAAAGACGCCTCGCCTCACGGCTATTACCACGTGCCTCCCCATACATAAGATGCATGTCTGCTAGCTGCTGGGTCGTATACGCAGCAATCTGCGTAATATGGAGCTGGAACTACAAAGTATCGTTTTTGTTTAACACTGACACACTGCACAAATTGGCCGTATCACCGTACGAACATCACAGACCAATTGTTGCGATATTTGACTTGCCCACCCCACCACGTCAACTTCTTTCAATACAACATACTAGTACTTTTCAATGCGTATGACAACCTAGAGCGAACTGCTGATCATATCCCAGCACCTGCAACACGTCTGGGACGACTGAAAGTGACATCTTCAGTTGGTGTACAGTGTCTGTGCGTAAGACATTGTACCATTTGTTGTTTGTTGTGCGTGTGGGAAGGGGGTATTACGTAGTTGTCGCGTGTAAAAATACACGTTGTCGCAATCATCTGATATTGTGTTTTTCTTTTCCTCCTTCTGGTGGAGTAATGTGTCTCTCCTATGCCACATGACATGATTCGTTCATTCCTCGCGTGTAACTGGGGTATGCAACCGTGCTCAACTTTTCGGATTTTGTGTTCCGTGCTCATGTTTTGATGTTTGAGGTCGGAATGTGTTGTCTTTAACGCATTTCTCATTGTCACGGTCCTTCTTGCTGCGTTACATACCCTTTCCATGCATTGTTCTTGCTGGAAATCCCCAATTCCTTTGAGGACTCCATTGCGCATGCGTGCAGTGAACTCTTCATAGTGACTTCCGGACTGAGCACATACGATTCCTTTATGATTCCCTTGGAACCGCCTCTCTATCTGTGATAGTATTCGTCCCAGTTAAGTGTGACGTTCACTTTGTCACCTTTTGCGAGGCTCCTATATCGGAAACGAAGCCTCAGTCGTAAAAATGTTACTCACACTTTTTGCTTGTTTTCGTGTGAGGAATCACCTCCCAAGCGTTGTAAACGACCTTTAGAAACACCCTATATATATATATATATATATATATATATATATATATATATATAGTATACGGTTCACATTTTGTGATATTATATGCGAAAAGATTATTGTAGTTCGTGGCTTACCATTTACTTGATATTGTACCACTTTTCCACCCCATTTCTTAGTGATGCACCCTTTTTGTTTTTGGCGCCCATGAGCAAATGGAGAGTAAGTTGGGAAAGAGTAAATAGCACGGCATCCTTTGAAAGTATTGACGCAAAATTAAATTAATGTAATATTATTGTAAGTATGCAAATAAATAGATATAAAAATTTTCCCGCGCGCTTGGCTCTCAATTATCCCTATTTGGGTCTTGATAACATGATTCTGAAGGATTATACTGTAGCTACATTACGGTTTGATTTCATTTTTGTTATTTAGCGTCGCTTTTCTTTCACTTTTGGCTGATCGCGACGATGAGAATGAATGATGACATGATAAAATTGATGAAGGAACATTCACAAAATAACACTCATGCCCAGCCCGAAATTCAAACCCGTGGTCTTTGGCGTCGTAGCGTGCTGTGCTAATCACACCGCCACGAAGGTCGGCTGCTACATTGCCAGACACGACCAATATTCTTGGTGTTGATTGAATTTTTTAATAAATTTAGGAGATGTAGCCACAGTTCATTAGGTGAATCACTTTCCAAAAAGGTTAAAAGTGCTTTCGCAACAGGAAAACGCGCAATCCCACAAATCGAGCGCCCCAAAAGCAAATTGCACTAATTTTGCTTCGAATTTATTCCCCATCCAGCCTATTCACAGGACTTGGCCCGTGCGATTTCTTCCTGCAGGTGCACCATTTTAACGAAGTAGTTCTATTAAAAATACTACTGTATTGTCTGTTCCGTGTGCTGTCAGAATTGTACTAAATATACTACATACTAACGCATTGTAAAGAACCCGATACAACAGAAAAATATGTAATGTAAGATGTGCATATCAAACTTGTCGCAGAAAGTGAAATTTACACGTGAGATACAATCCAGATTTTCTTTACTTTGAAATACTCTAAGCCTAAGAGGAGAATTTGTTGCAGGAGGCAACAAATTCTATTTTCACTATCTACGGCTCTGTGTATGAAACGATAATTGAATCAGTCATACAAACAAACAAGTTCTGGTTAAGACAACTGCAGCATGAATATTTGGTTTGCCCACTGGTGTACTCAGGGTAGGGGTTGGGGGAGATGATGTTGCTGCAGTTCCACAATTACCTATGAATTTTTGAGAAAATTTGAAATTCTGAAATTTTGAGAAAATCAATTTTTTCAAATGAAAGCAGAAAAAACTCTGGAAAAGCAAAATGATAAAAGCAAACTCCCCTTAAAACGACCCCCCGATATTTGTCTTTGAACAACTTTAAAAAGGAAGGCAAAAAATAATATTTATGAAATATTTTATATCCCATCTTCTCCCAGAACAATTCCGCTTTCCTCCGAAAAGAAAAATCATGCGTATGCAAGTGGTGTGCCCAGTTAAATTTTTCTATCTTATCATTAAGTTGTGGGCTTGTTAACATCTATTCCCCGACCAAAAACACTGAATACACATTATTTATTTTCTGACATTTCAAATTATCTATAAAATCAATGTGCTTAGCTTTCTGCGTGTCGAAAATATACATTTTAAGATATAACTATTGACCACTTGATAGGCTATTGCATCCAAATTAAAATCAGTTACTATATTTATCAAAATAATATTGGGTGGTTAAGATGATCGAATTTAGTTATGAATTTTGGACTATTATCCTTATGCTTGGTGCCTTGAAATTCTTTATTTGGGAGACTCCGTTCAGGGCCTTGAGGGGGATGGTCACCCTGGTGGAGGGAATCATAGTCCCTGTTTGGCCCAGTAAAAAGAATGTCTAAAGCAGGAAATGGTGGCAAAAAGATTGCTAACGAAAGTCCTTGGTATGCCCCTGTGTGTAGAGTTCGGTAGAGTTTTATTTTTAAACCCACTTTATGCACATAAATGCTTTTCGGGACTGTGGACTTGCAGTTTAAAATGGAATCCGAACAACTTGTACCTCCACCTTGCATTAAACCCGGAGCCCTTTTGATTACAAAGAGGTGGCTTTACCACTACGCTACTCATCAAAGAAAGAAAAAAACTGAAACTCTTCCACAACTTTTCAAGACAGGATCTGTTCCATTTGAAACATAGAAGGGGAGGAGAAAGGTCTTCCTCTTTCTGATAGGGAAGGAAGTGTGATAATTTTCATTGACATTTCTTAACATTTTGATGTTTTCCCCTTCAAAAATAGGACGAGGCCCCAATGACTTTTTTATTTCCATGTGTTTGTACATACAGCGTAAGTCAAAATGATGTTCCCGATTTCAGTGTCTATTTATTTCATTGTAATGATACGTAAATGACTGATATTGCACACACAGATTGAAAAACTCAAAATGTTTTTCCTGGCGTATTATAAATGTTATTTGTGTGATCCACGTGTTACACGACACACATCTAGTCTATAATCAAGTTCCTGCCACACTCTTCCTAGCATGTCAGGGTCCACGTCGGCTATGGCTGCAGTGATGCTCTCACGCAATTCCACCAATGTTGTAGCATTTTCTAATTGACTTGCCAGAAGGCGGTTCAACCACAAATCTTGTTCGGAAATGTCGCTGAACGAGAACACAGAACGCTTTCTGCTGTCCAGTTGTAGCCACTTTTCTCACTGCTACTAAACTGCCTTCTGGTGGCTGACAGCGCAACTACGAGTCTTCAATAGAAAGAAGAAAAAAAAAACTTTTTGAGATTGTATTCCATAAAAAAATTACTTATGCAAGAAAAGCTCATTACCTTTCGTAGAAATACAATATGGCATACCAAGTTTTACTCTTCCCTTTTGCTGTTTTGAGAAAAGCCTAATTCTAAAGTTGCGGATTTCGCAATAATTTAATATTTAAAGGGTTATATCTACTAACAGCGTCAATATCCAAGTAATGTGCTATTTCAGTGAGTGCTGATAGTGAGCTTCCAGGTCGAGTAAAAAGAATTGGTAGTGTTGTTTAACCAAGATATTACGGGCCGAAATAAGTAAAAATACAGTGGAAACCTGTATTTCGGGCTCTCTTTATTGCCGCATAACAATGGAAAACAACAATCCCCAAAAAAACAATTGAATCTATACAAGCAAACAGTCTTACACTAACAACATATTTTTAAGAGGTATAGAGAAAACCTCAAAATTTCATGTTTAAGGCCAGTGGTGGCGATTGGATTCCAAAACCTGGGGGTGGGGCGGTGCAAGGAAAATTTACTTTCTCTTGGTAGTCAAGGCTTAGCATTAAGAGGCCATAGTGAGGAGGCAAAAAAAATAGGGATTGAATTGCTTTATTTTACTTCGCTTTTTGTGCCCCTTTTGGCTAACTTACCAATATGGGGATAAGTGACGATATGATGAAATTGATGAATGGACAATCAAAAACATCTATGCCCAGGCCAGGATTCGAAACCGGAACCCCTGGCGTCGTAGCGCGATGTTGCAATATCCTCCAGTTGGACACCAGTCGTCACAAAGTTAGTCCGGTACTCCATTTGTCGGGAACATTAGACTCTTAGTAACTCATCAAGGCTTGCTGGGTAACAAGTATAAAAAAGCCAATATCTGAAATATCAGTATCTGCTGTAGGTTCACACATGCATAGGCATTTTTCTATTATATAAGGTTACAAACCGCATACAAGGAATTTGGTCTGGGCACAAGTAAATCATCACTCAGAACTTTGTTTTTCAGTTGATTTGTGCAGTTTATTTCTTTCTTAATAAACTGCTCCAATATCCGGTATTGCTGAAATATTAACTTTAGAGAAAGAGACCTTTGATCTCTTCAGCCCTCGACCCGAAATAGCACTACACTGAGGCTCCGGAAGTTCCGCTGTCGTCATTGTCTTCATCTTTGGACCCGAACTGGAACTAGATGTAGACTTCGTTACTTTTCATTTTCAAATCACTAGATCTTATAAAGCCACCAATGGACACTGACTGATCACTAATCGACTGTATGAGTTGTCACACTTACCTCTGAAGTCTCATTAACCGATTCTATTGTACAGGTCAACCGGGAAATGAATATTTTCATATTCTAGAACGTTCAGCAGGAAAACGATTCGTTAATATAGCCAGCAGTAGTTCGACTCCTTCTCTTATTCAAGAACGTTCTCTCTCGCGCTTTCCAGAGATTAAAAATTACAACGAATCGTCCTACTTGTGGCGCTACATTTGTTGTGCAGCTTTCAAATGCTGACAAGTCTTTCCATAGTGCTCAAATTTGCTGCGACAACACCGAAAGCGCAAGAAAAGTTTACGTGAACAACAGGGTTATAGAACATTCTTCGTCTTGCCTTGATAATTATTTCTCTCTTTAAGTCATCGTCCTATTATTCAAGAAGACAAAAACCTATTTTTTTTTAAAGTAACTTGAAAAATTTCCGATCCCCACCTTGGATACGTGCTATTAACAATAAGAGGGTTATAGAGCATTATCTGTCTTGTCTCGATAATCATAACTCTCAAATTATGATCACATTATTCAATAAACTAAAAGCCTCATTTTATCTAGTGTAATCAGAAAATTTTCGGTGGGGGGCTCGAGCCCCCTTGGATACGTGCCTGATGTCAGATTAAGATCGATGACTTGCCTGTTGTATGCAGTAATACCGATCTCACTTCAAAACCTTTCTACGCTAAATATGACATGGTTTAACAAGTTGAACAAGGGATGCTGGACGGCGTGAGGAAGAAAATGAAGGGGTGATGAAGCACCCTTCCCCACCTCCTGGCGGCCCCCCTGATTCTAAGTAAACCCGAACTCATACACGAAAATAGTTATCGAACTACTAACACCGAAAAAGTTACCAACTGTATATTGCCAAGTTCATACTTAATGCCAATCTTACATACCTACAAGTTTCTTGTGAACAATTTAATAAGTGTAAAATATCAGCACTATGCGACGAAAATTTGAGTTTCTGTTGTCTCGGCACAGTGAGATTGTCAGTTTCGGAATGGTGTCCTTCCTTAATCCACAAAGCTGCATGCTTTGGGGCAGGGAAATCTTATGAATGGACCATTAATGGACAAATGATTTTTCAATTGTGTCTGTTACATAGTTAAGACATGGAATAATATATCCTTTGAAGTCCATTTTTCTTTAGAGGGATAAAAACACTTCTGGCAGGGATAAAAATAATTTTCTTTTGCAGGGGATAAAATTTATTGTGGTGGGGAAATCACCGGCACCCCCTTCGCTTAATTCGCACACTGCTTAACTCATTTAATTAATAACCTTCCTAATATACCACTCATTTTCCTCTCTGTCTTAACACATTCTCCCCGCTCCCCAACCTTCGTTTCATTACTAACATAAAAAGTAAAGTGTTCCCCTGTGCTTTGCACCAAGCTATGAAGGCGTATACGGAGTGTGGATTTAGGACCCCACACTTTCTTGATCAGGGCCGAAGGTGGGCCGCCTTTATATCCCACAGTATCCTTCACGTACCCACTTTATACGACGCTGGGCGGGCACCAGAGCCGCTTGAACAGGTGGAAAAAATCCCGGGTCTCTCGCATGGTAGTCAGACGCTAGTTGAGCTACCGCGGTTTTCATTACTAGCAATGGGATGCCATTAATTTAATTCAATTACTAGCAAGTAAAATCTTGCAACCAAGTTCGTTTCTAGAACGCCGGAACAATCTTGGTACACTATATCCATGAGAAGTGAACTAGATTTAGCTTTAGTGCCTCGTACATACATATAATTGAAACCGTCAATACATGGACGAAGAGAAAAACGGGGGAGCCGAAATTCCGCTGATCTGACGCCCTTGTTTATTTTAAAGGCACCACGGCAATAAGCACCTACCCCTGAACGTATGCGGGAGGAGGTTTCGGGGGTTTCCCCTTTTTCTTTCCTTGTCTGTTTATTACTGAGGGAAAATGCAGGGCTTGAAGCTGAAAGCTAGTTGTGGAAGCATTCCCTTTCATCCCATGCTGCGGCGACCTATTGAAAGAATACGCTGCATTCTTTATGGAACCAAAACACAATTATAGTCCACCCCTTCCAAGGTCAAGTGGAAACAACCTGCATTTGTTTTCTAAGCATATGAAGTCACGTACGCGGTCAAGAAGACGACGTGGGCGACCCAATGCTTTCCGAATCAAGTTATGTTTATTCCGTACTGAAAGAGACAAACAATACCCAGTCTGTAGGCCACATCGAACCAACGGAAAGCGACGTAAAATAACGAAGAAATAACTAATACCACAAAGAGCATATAGATATCTCACATATTTAATAATAATAATAATGATAATAGTAGTAGTAGTAGGTAAAATGTAAAGTTTCCCGCGCATATAGCACCGTGCATGAGGCAAATTTAGGGGACGTGGGAGCACATATTCTTGATCTTGGCCATTTTGGTGGTGATGTGTTCAGCACCACACTCCGGCCGCCCTTACTCCCGAGGATTACCCCAAGGTATTATTTTTTTTGAGTCAGGGTGAGCCTCAAATAATAATAATAATAATAATAATAATAAACTTCTGTATCTGTATAATAAACGAAACTTTGTATCAAGATACTTTGAGAGTTACTTACAGATATGTACTTAATTTTACATTCATTTTGGAAGACAATGTATGTTTCATAATTCCCGGGTCTCTTTGGTTATTCCTAGAACACCCTTGTTTATGAGATGGGGCCTAGTGTTGTGTAGGCCCCACCAGATCAAAACAAACATTGGAGGAGCAAGGGAGTTTGTGCTTTCTTCATAGCATTGCTAGCGACTTTTGCCCTGTCGCGAATTCACAACTCTCATAAACAAATGCGTGTGAAATAATGTGTAACTGTAAAGACAAGAGAAGAATTCGCACGAAACCTAGTGGTGTGAAAAGTTGGGTAAAGTAAGGTTGAACCCGCATTATTTTATTTTTTAAGAAATAAACTTGAAATGATAGTGAGGAAACAACAACACGAACAACAAAAAGAGAGGTTAGGCAGAAATATTGATCTGCTTTCCTGATGATACATGCCACATTTCATTTAGCATAACAGAGGGCTTCCAGCCATTGGATGTTACCGTCACTTGAACCTTACATCCATGCATATACCTACCTATATGTACATATGTATGTATGTATGTATGTATGTAAATATATTTATGCATATTCACTACTTACCCATTTTTGACATTTGCAACGCTCTGTAGAAACTAAATATTCAGAGCTTAATCATCGAAACTCAACAAACAATAGATGTACAATTTGCCAGTAAGAAATTTACTTTTGAGTGCATAGGTGGGGGGGGGGGGGAGCGGGAACAAAATAGAAAACTTACAACTCTGCTAAGATGGTAATTACTGTAAATTTAGAGCTTTTAGGCAGATTTTTTTACAGTCGCTGTATACCTTTGAGGACTAGAGTGATAATTCATTTGAGTAAAATTTGGTCAAGGCCTTCGATAAGGCGTGAGGAAAATGGATTTTCGCTATTTTGCGCGATTACAAAATGTTGTAAGTTGAGAGATGTTTAGTTTTTCTTTCGGCGAAGTGACGAACTTGATTGATTGATTAATTTGGTGTGTTAAGTCCACTAAGGTAATCGGGACTGGACCTACAGTTTCAAGTGGGATCCAAACCATTATGTGTCTCTACTGGGTAGAAGTGGCGAACTTGTTTCAACAAGTTAAACTTACTCTAACCTCTGGCGCAACTGCTCTAATCTCTGACGATATCTTGAATTGTACAAACATTGCCACAACAACAAAAACAGTGCTTTAATGTCGCACAAATATCTACACATTCAGTTGCTTGCTACACTATGTGGAAGAAAATCACTGGACATCCCGGTTTCAACTCTGAAATGAACTCCTCATGGAAAACAGAGTACAGACGGGTATATATACGGCAGCAGGAGGCTTCTCAGATAATTCGCTGATAAAATGACGGACAGGAAAGAGCTCAGAATGTTTGGAAGAGGGATCATAGTAGGCTGCTCCATAGGAGGTATGAGGGCCTCCCCCATGGCGCAGTGGTAGCGTCCTTGCCTTGTAATCAAGGGGTCCCGGGTTCGATACCCGGTGGAGGCACAAGTGGTTCGGATCCCACTTTAAACTGTAGGTCCAGTCCCGATTAGCCTTACTGTGCATAAAGTGGACTTAAAAATGCAACTCAAACCAAACCATAGGAGGTATGAGTATACGTAGCATAACTGATGCCTGACAGGTCCCTAAATCAACTGTAGTCTTTGTCATCAAGAAGTGGAAGGAAAAGGGACACTGCAGCAATGCACCACGAAGTGGAAAACCCACGAAATTGGACGACCGGGACAGGAGAGTGCTGAAGAGGGAGATTCGGATAAACGGGACCCGTCCGATGCATTCGATGCAGAAGAGTTTCAAAGTGCGACCAATTTGACTGTTTCGACCAAGACACTTGGCAAGGAGGCCCATGCGCTCGGTTATCATGGTCGAGCCGCTGCCCACAAACACCTGATAACAAAAGCAAGAAACGGCAGAGAGTACGCTGTTGTAAAGAGCGGAGAAACTGGATGGTGGAGCAATGGCAGAAGGTCCTATGGAGCGATGAATCACGCTTCACACTGTTTCGATCAGATGGGAGAGTGTGGGTATGGCGTCTGTTACCCGAGTGTGTAGTGCCCACAGTGAAATATGGTGGTGGCGGCATCAAGTTCTGGGGTTGTTTCAGCTGGCATAGCGTGGGTCCACTGGTACCGGTGTATGGCCACTTGACGTCTGCGTCGTACCGAGATATTCTCGACAACTCTATGGTCCCCACGTTGTGGCGTTTCTATGGAAACGAAGAATGTGTGTTCCAGGACGATAATGCGACTTGTCATGTTTCCAGGGCTACAATGGAGTGGTATGCAGAAAATAATGTCACCCGACTAGATTGGCCTGCTCAGAGCCCTGACCTCAACCCTATCGAACATCTATGGGACGAACTGGAGCTCCAACTGAGCTCGAGATCGCCTCGCCCTTCTACACTTCCAGGGTTGGTGACTGCACTGCTGTTATCGCTGCCAAGGCGGACCGACCTCCTGTTGATTGCAAGAAAACTGATGGTATCCGCTGACATGTGGTGTCCAATGACTTTCTTCCACATAGTGTATAAGCGAGTGGTGTCAAAGCTACTATTTTAAACAGTGGATCTACAAGCTGATGGTTGATTTCCTGACTGGATTGGTTTTCGTAGACACACCCGCATAATGTCGTTCGAATCTGTGCTTTAGGACAACTCAGGGCATTATTAAATGCCTCGATACCCATGGAGAACATGATAAGCTGCAACCCTAGCTCCAACTTGTTCAAACACAAATCTAGAACATATTTTAAAAACGAAGATTAATTGCTTCACAATGAAACTACTCGCTACGACCCTGTTGATTACAATTTTACAACTTTCTTCACTACAATGATAACAAGCAATTGAGGATTTGAGGAATACAAGGGTGGAGGAGCGGCACCTCACGGTCGTACACATGTTTGACACATGCGTACATGAACATACCTTAGCCTACAAGAAAAATTGTCCCTACAAGAAAAATTGTCATTTAACCAACTTTTACCTCAAGTATGCATTTTGTATGCGATATTTCATGGGAATAAAATTTGACTATTCCTAAGAAAATATTTCGGTCCCCCCTTTTTTTCTATCTTTCTCGGCGACACTGTAATGCTGACAGAAGCTCTTTGATATTTTCAAAATAAAATGTTTCCTCTATTCGGAGGAACGTTGTTGTCCATACCTTACTTTCTTCTGTTTTGTTATTTTACGTCCTTTTTTTACCTCTCTAGGTTAATCACAATCAATGAGGATGAAGGATGATTTGATGAGATAGATGACGGAACAAACACACATCGATTACCCAAGATTCGAACCTAGAACCTAGGATCAGTGTGTGAAAGTGCAACCCCCCCTCTTTGAAAGGTTAGCCCCCAGTCCCTGGTTTCTATCCGGCCCTCTGGATTACTTCCTGCTTTAATCCTTCAAATCCCTCCTTTCACCTCACCCTGGGTGCAAAGCGAGCAGATTATATTTGAGCCGGAAATACGAAAGGGGGGTTTCACATAACAATTTATATTTTTAGTCCCTGGTTCGTTACGCATGTACATCAAGTGAATAAACAACTGGTTTAAAATGGACAGTACTGTAGTTCTTAGAGTTAATTCAGCAAATCATAACATTTCTAGTAGTGCCTCCTCGATGGCGCAGTGGTAGCGTCGTCGCCTTGCAATCAAGGGGTCCCGGGTTCGATACCCGGTGGAGGTACATAGTGGTTCGGATCCCACTTTAAACTGTAGGTCCAGTCCCGATTAGCCTTACTGTGCATAAAGTGGACTTAAAACACCAAATCAACAACAACAGCAACAACATTTCTAGTAGGATTATATTGTTTATTATACGTTGTTATATATCGTATATAACTTTGCAAAACTATCTCTGCGGGCCTACCCTCAGCTGAAATGATATTCCGTTCATTACAAATGCGTATCCTTACGCCTTTACTCTTTCTTTTGGGCATCAACTATTCAATACGGAAATATCCAAATATTTAAAACTTTTCTAAAGGGGACTTGGGACAGCAAACAGGGGTTGGCTTACACCAAATGCTACATTCTTATAATAGTCTAGCCACCAAAAGTGGACTAAACTCGAGGAGACATTCCTCGTCGTCGAAAGATGGGGAAACACTGTTTTCTATAAAGCCCAATTGACTTTTTTATAGTCTGGGTAAACGTCTGTGGACGTGGACCACGTAGCGTTGAAAAATTCCACTGTAACGGTCTTTGGAAAGACATCTCCCCCACTGGGGTGATAAAAAAATCTAATATCCAGCAAAGCACAATCCAATGAGCACATACACTTACATCCTGTAATAACATATAAGTACGCACATGAAAAACATATTACTTTACCCTACACCTTGTAGCTGGCCAGCAATTAATTAACATATTTCCAAAACCAGTAAAGCTGAATCCGACCATACAAGTGCTCCGAGGTTTTTCTTGGCTATGACATTTATGTTACGAAGATTTCATACAAAATATACAAATAACAAGTACGTACAGGAGAGAAGCAAGTTGCTTGAAGCAACAGAGGGTTTCGTACCAAAGCAACAAAATGCAAGGGATACAACACCTGGATCTTCTTTGCAATCTTCAAAACAGCATTCACTGCACGTGAACGGTGCAACTAGACTATAGAAAAAAACAAACCTTTCCGAGAGTCACCCAATCTACAGGCAACTGAGCTGCTTATTGCGTCGCCCCGGTCTGGAAAGTCACACTTGCTTCTTAATGTTTGCTTCAAACGACACTTGTTTCTTGTTTACTTATTCTTCTGAAATCTGCTTTTGCCTGAATCTTCCTTAATGCATCAAAATATCTGCTTTCGAAAGTTTTAATGAGCACGTTTTAAGAACATCTCAACGACCAAAGTCAAGAATTAGTAGAACTTTTGACTGTCTTCTAATCACCGAAAATTAGCAAATATATTTCCATCAATGGATTGTAAATTGATTATGTACGAGTTACATGTAAATATATTTTGTAAACTTCAAGTTAGTATATTTCATTGATTGATTGATTGATTTGGTTTATTTTACTTCGAATTTCTGCCACTTTTGGATAGTCGCGAATATGAGGATGAGTGATGATTAGATGAAATTGATTAAGTGATACTCAGAAAGAATACTCATGCCCCTGGCGCTGACCACTCCGACGGTTAGTGTATTTCATTTTACACAGAACTTTAAATAATATTTTTCTTCCATGTGCAGCAAGTTGTACCACAGTTATGTTCCGAATTTGGCAACTTCGACATTTCCGTTAACGAAACAAATAGTTGATGAAGGTACGATGAATAAAAGCGAACTATAAAGATCACATTTTATGTATTTTCCGTCCATAATTATAATACATGAATAAAGTTAACCCACAGTTTTAAATTTTCACATGCAAATTTGCTTCATTATTCGGGCTGGTTGATTAGAGGATAACAGCAGTGTACGTAAAAATGATCAAGCATAGCGTTATGAACCTCAGGTTGAAATTCTAAGTAAAGCATGCATGTGCGAATATCCCTCCACTTATTTCATGAGTTCATGATTCATGCTTATGTCACGTCGTAGATATGTAAAAAGAAGTTAGAACGGTGTTTACAGTGTAACTGCGAATGCTCTATGCTATGTGTACTAATCAGAAAGTAGTATATCCATAGTTGAACTCACATTGACAGACAAACAATTTTATCAACATGTCAATTATTCCATAATACTAGACTTAAGACTACTTTTAATCCAATTTGCAATTATTTCTGAGCAATCGACAGGTATATGTTGTCAAATTGTTTACCCTCACTTACAAACAGACAAACCATTTGACAAACCATGTACATAGGCATAACTTGGCGGAGGCAAGGGCGGGAAACCGCCCCCCCCAAATCATGTGTTGAGTGAAAGAGAGGTATATTCCACACATAAAATGTCAGAGACAGAAAATAGTTCACAACTCAATGTGCTGTCAGGAATGTGTGAATATAAGAACACTCATAATGAGTTTCAACCCAGAACTTTCTTGTGTGTGAGGAACAACATTTACGAGAACATTTTCCAAATTTGAAATGAACTGTTCAAACCATTATTGACAACCTCCGTGAGTTCAGGATGCTGTGAGCATTCTTTCTTGTCCTCGGAGGTTCAGGACCAATACACGGTATACTCAAAGCTACTTGGCATTAAATACTTCGCCTTATTGCTGTTTTGTATATTTAACAAACGAATGATATTAATAGGTCCAAAATTATAAATTAATTTTACTCGGACGCAACTCGTCAAGAAAGGAAACTGAAGCTTCATTAGATTTTTGATTGATTGGGTGTTTTAAGTCCACTTTATGCACAGCAAGGCTAATCGGGACTGGACCTAAAGTTTAAAGTGGGATCCGAACCACTTTGTACCTCCACCGGATATCGAACCCGGGACCCCTTGCTTACAACCCGGGACCCCTTGCTTGCCTCCCCATCGGGGAGGCCTGAAGCTTCATTAGAACTACAAGCTTCACTCATACTTGTGTGCTATATGTGGTATGTGGCGGATCGGATTTATATGCTATATAAAGATCGAAATATGCTATGCATAAAAACACCTTCGAAATTGTATTATGGTCTATATATGTTTATGACCTCACGGATACTCTTGAAGATGCCACGTATCACATGATTCCAAATACTGAAGGAATTCCCTTCTAAAGCCCACATTTCTTGCGTGGCTGGGTACCATCATTTTTCAACATAGATAGCGCAAAACTATTGCATTTTTATCACTTGTATTTGAAGAATAGATATCGTTTACAGAGGAGGAATTGATGACTTGCTGGGCTCATTTATAGTTTTCTTCTGCAATAATAGAACCATTATGCACTAGAGGTATTAACTGCTCAACATGAGTGACAAAACTTGCTGCAAACAAATTGTAAAATTTACACGCTAAAAAATAGTTTAACTATACTGTTCTAGATGAAACTAAATTCATACAAACAATCTCACACCGTACTGCATACTTTGCCCACCATGGCACAGATTTTTCAAAGGCCTGAAATTCTGGACAAAGCACGTGACCAGCTTTCTTGAAATATATTATTATTTAATGAGGATACAGGGGTAAAAATGATGATAAATAATTCAGAATCACCCCTTCCCCTCCCCAGGTACACTTTGGACTCATCGTACATACATACTTGAGCTCTGATTCTTGTTCTTTAAAAAATGGCAGAAATACAAAGAGCGAACTATCGCGCCCTCTCACAGAAAAGACTACAAAATTTAGAAAGAGAACTACATTGGTTAAATGTCCAATTTATAAAGTAGGTATTGTCCAGGTTTTCAGGGCTTTGCAAATACTGTGTGGTCCTTACGGCATGGAGGAAGTCCTGCTCTTCACGGCCACCGGAAATCACATGAAACCGTGGAAGATTTATGCGTGTGAAAATTTCCATACAAGTCGATATTTCTGTGCTGGGACGTACACAGTGGATAGCAGAAAGTCAACGAATCTGAAAAGTTTCATGCATGCTGTGTGACGTATAAATTATATTGTTAAGTTGTTGTTCTAACCTCACTTTATGCACTAATAGGATAATCGGGACTGGACCTACAGTTTAAAGTGGGATCCGAATCACTGTGGGCCTCCAACAGGTATTGAACCTGGGTCCCTTGATTACAGTTTAAAGAATATTGACCACAATTGTATTTGTAAATTCCCACGTGAATAACCAGATGTTACTTTAAATATCAAAAATATTAAATTGAATACTTAAATGCAAACAGTTTGCTATATATTAAATAATTCTGGCATCAGCGAATGTGCATGATCATAATCTATTCACTGTTGAAACAGTTTGACCTTAACTCTTTCAATATTAAAATTTCTAACATGTACCATTTGAAACAAGTATTTTCAGGTGGGGAAGGCCACCTTAAAACAAGTTTTCAAGGACTAATATTTGCAACCAGAAAGAAGAATGCTCTTTTATCTCCTAAGTTTAAATTAAGTATAACAACAAAAGTTTGCTGTGTGTTTAAAATTTCTATTCGGCTTGTTAATTTTCCAATAAATAATTAATGAGTTTAAAAGTTTAATTAAAAATTGATTTTATATTAATATAACTTTTTTAATTTTACAAATACAGTAGTTATGGGATGAAACAAATTTTGATCCTGCCCCCCCCCCTCCAATTTAGGTCCCAAGTTACGCCCATGGAAGTTGCTATTTAACATATCTATCAAATTACACGTTCGTAGCTTTAATTGAGTCCAAGATATTTAAGTATAAGAATATTTTCATTGTTGACTTTCGATTCTTGCCTCCCATAAACAGACGGATACTCGCATCCAGATACTTTATACCGCTCCATGCTAGTATTTGATAGGTCTACCTATCTACGCTTCTATTTTATGGTTTTTGACTATCTATACAATTATTTCGTGAATGACTACAACAATTAAATGAAAGACCCAATGGAGATTTTTAATAACGCGTCCGGTTGGTTTGACAAATTTCAATTTATAGCTCGAACCGTTTCGGTCACGTCACCACTTTAAAATTCAGGGTGACTCGAAAGTCGAAAGAGAAACACCCATATAATTTCTACAGATATTATAAACCGTGAATGCAATCACGTGCAGCATGTAGGAGTCTATGTGTCCATTCCTTACTTTCTTCGCCTGTTCTGTTATTCTACGATATTTTTCTACCTCTCTAGGTTAATCGCAACACAATGAGAATCAATTGATGAAAGTGGATAGGAAGTTTTCCTTCTTTTTTTTCAAATGGCATATCAAATTCATGTAAAATTTCTGAAAAATTGAATGGTGAAATCCGGTTTTAAGATATCTGTATTACTTTCGAAGTTACGGGATGTCAAAAAGTACTGACGTATAAACAGGCAAAAACATGGAACCACCCAATTTCATGACAACGCATAACGTTAAACCAATAATATCATTACCATTATGTCTTGGACTGAAGAGTGCAACAAGAATACCCGCTCCAACTTCAAATCTGCTTATTTTTTTTAATTGGAAAGGGGATCATGTGTCATACCGAAATAACGTGAAATTTTCTGAAATATCACATTTTGAAATCCTTTTTAAGGGATTTTTATTCGTTTTTGAGTGTCTGCATAATATAAAATTACGTACTTAATCATGGTTCTCCTGAACTCGAAAACTGTCAAAGATGTGTTTGATGTGTTACTTACCCAGATTCTCATTTTTGAAAAAGGTTAGATCAAATATGGCGAATCCAATATGGCGGACGGGGTATCTAACATGCCTCAGAGATGAAGCACTTTATCTCCTAATACCGCATATGGCTACATTAATGGTCCATGTTTCAACTCAAGCAGAAAATGTAAATTTTCAATAAAACTTCAAAAAAGCGAACTTCCAGTCTTTATATCGAAAATTAACAGACTATAACTGGGTAAATCTATGCGATATTGAGGATGTCAATACACTAACTAATACGTTTTATGATATTTTGTATAATATTTTGAATGACTGCGTACCACTGAAACGCATCAAGATACCTAAATATCCTGTGTGGTTCAATGGTGACATTATTAGGAAAATAATGTCAAAATTATATCATTACAAAAAGTGGGGAAAAAGTCATTGCAACGCAGAGTATCATGAAGGGAAATACAAGAATCTTAGGAAAGAGATAAAGAAAGGGCTAACAGCAGCGTACAAAGCGTACATCCGTGAGACGGAGGAAAACATACGGATAGATGTAAATAATGTATGAACTTATATTAGAAATAAAAAGAGGGATTCAGGTAGTGATACGTTTGAATACAACAATGAAATCTTACACAATGGACACGATATTGTAAATGCATTTACTACCTACTTTCTATCGGTGTACAAAGATTCTTTACAGTACTCTATAGTTGAATCAGATAAGTGCGAAATCGGAGTGCTTTCCCAACTCCATATATCGTATATCGAATTGAATGATATCGAGGAAGCAATTAAAATGTTGAAAGCCAAAAAAGCAGTGAGGATGGACATCATTCCTCCCTATGTGGTCAAGGGGTGCGCTGAACTGCTAATAAAACCATTGAGTATAATATTCAATAACATTTTAGAACATCACAACTTCCCATCAAAATGGAAAATTACTAAAGTTAATCCCTTCCCAAAAAAAGGCAAATGCAAAGAACGTTGATTGCTTTAGGCCAGCGTAAATTCTCTCAGTTTTTTGCAAAGTGTTTGAACAAATACTGTACGACAGAATAATGGCCAACGTACGACCGGCTATATCTCCAATGTAACATGGTTTTATATCGCGGAGGTCGACAATCCCAAACGTTGCCGAATTTGCACATTTTGTAGCTTATGAATTAGACGAAAGGAAACAGGTATCTATGCTGACCTGGCCAAGGCGGTCGATTCGGTAAATGATGACATTTTACTTCAGGAACTATCGTATTTTAATATATTTGTGAAAACGTAATTATGCTGCTAAAATCTTACCTCATGGACCGAAAGCAATTTGTCAATTATAGAGGATACATATCTCGGGAATACCCTACGCCTTCTGGGGTGCCGCAGGGATCCAATTTGGGCCCACTCATTTTCTTACTCTTTATTAATGACCTCCAGAAAATTATTACGAAATCACGTTGACTTATATTTGCAGACGATGTAAAAATATTTAGAACAATTTGCTCTGACGAAGACAGCCTTGACTTGCAGGCAGACTTAAATAGATTACTACAATGGAGCGAAAATAATAGACTTTCATTTAATCTTGATACATGTCAGGTAATGTCTATAACAAACGCTGAAATAAAAAGAAACTTCCAGTGTCAGATGGGAGGAAAACAAATAGCTAAGGTCACTAAATTCACGGATCTTGTTATCACGTATGATGCAAATCTATGTTTTAAAGAGCATGTGCATCATATCGTTAATCAAGCATATAAGTTGAGTTGAGTTGGGTTGGTGTTTTAAGTCCACTTTATGCACAGCAAGGCTAATCGGGACTGGACCTACAGTTTAAAGTGGGATCCGAACCACTTGTGCCTCCACCGGGTATCGAACCCGGGACCCCTTGATTACAAGGCGGTGCCACTACCACTGCCAAGCATATAAGAAATTAGGATTGATAAAAATATGTGGGGAAGATCTAGAAAGCATCAATATTAATAATTTTTGTATGTCTCCCTAGTACGCTCATTCGTAGAATATGCATCGGTAATATGGCAGCCCTTGGACAAAAAAAAAACAACAACATATGAGGGAAATAGAAATGATTCAGTCCAAGTTCTTGAGGTTCATATAGAGAAGACAAAGTATATCCTAAATTCAATCCGTACTCTGAGCTTGTATCGCAGTTTAACATTGAAAAAACTGAAGAAAAGTTTAATCTTAATTTGATGAGCACGTTATATAAAATTGCAAATAACAAAATAGACTCTATGGGGTTAGTATCTGCATTACAATATCATGTACCTCAAATGAGAAGCAGACCGAAACCCGGTTTGTTTCATGTACCAAAATCTAGAACAAATTATGTAAATATATCTCGGATGTGGAAAACTGGTAAAACTTATAATGAAGTAGTAGCAAATGATCCGAGCGTTGATATAAACAGTATGTCATTTCAATCATTCAAAAAAGAGCCATACTGGCTCAGTGGAGAAAGGGGTGAGGGGTTCGTCTGTATATTAGTTAGTGAAACAATTTATGTTATGCACAGATATATGTAATGCACAAATATAATGCACAAAATGTATGTATGTCTCAATGGAACAATGTTCTGTGGGATCATTTGTTAAATAAATAAATAAATAGATAATATCTGGAAAAAATATGTGGGTGGTTTCCGACTTTTGGATTGGATTCGAGATAATTTATACCGGGATTGTTTAGAATTTTCTTTGTCGTTAAATTGTGTTTATTTTTGCGGATGTAGCGTCAACAGATTCTGTGATATGGATGTCTCACCTCGCATCGACTCTTGTCCCTCACGGTCAAAAAGAACGGACTGTCCGATAGAGATGTGTTTACCTACTATCTGTTAGGTCTATCAGATTTTTTAATTTGTAGCTTTGAGGCACTGATCGTTCATACGGGCTGATGGACTTGGAGAGAAACACTTTACACATTCGCTAATCAGTTTCCTGAAAGGAATATAAAAGAATCCAAAAATATAATATAAAAATAGTATGGCAATAAATATCGTGTTTAGTAACGTTACAGAAATTCATGAAAAATAATTTCACCCAGTCAGAACTATATTTTTTAATATATATTAAACATAGCTTGTTTATTGTGATAAATGTGAGGTAAAAGGTAAAGTTCCCCGTGCAGATAGCACCGTGCCATAAAGGCACATTTAAGGGATATAGGTATAGGACCCCCCTCATATTCTCGAACTCGATCTCGGGCATTTGGAGGTGATGTGATCAGCAGCACGCTGCCGCCGCCTTTACCCCTCAGGGTTGGCCCCAGGTAGCAATAGATTTGAAAGTCTGTGAGCCCAGACCCGCTTTATGCGGGGACAAGGTCGGAAAAAATTACGAAAGTATATCATGCCCCACCCGAAAATCGAACCCTGGTTACCCGCTTGGAAGTTAGACGTCCTGAGGAAAATAACTGCCATTAATTTTTTATCACATCATTCGTAGCATATATTTTGTAATATCAACTTCATAATAAAAGATGTATGTATTTTGACGTTCACAAGATGGGACGTTTGACTTCCAATATACCTACATCACACGATGCAGTTCAAAGTGATTCCAGCGAAGGAACTCAAGGTCGAAATGGAGCAGTGGACATGCTGTGAGCAACTTCCACAAATGTTTTCTGGGGCTGCTGTGTTTTTATCAACAACGAAACACAAGACATTAGGTTCCAAGCATGTGTGTGGGTATCACGAATCGAGACATTGCAATCTGAACTTTCTGACCTGTCACGTTTCTCCTTTCCTTCTCAAGTCACAAGGCAGCTGATTCTGATATGCTTACGTCACGGCGAACGACCTACTGTTTTTTATTCACGTCTGCTGAAAGGTTTTTGGAAACTATGAATTAAGTTAATGAGAAGCGGAAAATTGAAGGATGGTTTTTGTGATTGGGTGCTTGTTTATTTACTCATCATTGCTTACTTATATGCACAATTAGCTGAATTGATTGATTGATTGATTTGGTGTTTTAAGTCCACTTTATGCTCAGTTAGGCTAATAGGGACTGAATCTACAGTTTAAAGTGGGATCCGAACCACTATGTGCCAGGGACCCCTTGATGACAAGGCGACGACTCTGCCACTGCGAACTAGGACGTTGATCTTGTAAATATAGGTTCCAGGATTAGATTTCTTACGGGGTCACGTTTCAAGTTGTCCTTGTCGCGCTTTGAATTTGTAGCTCCAGTTCGGTCAGATCGGGCATAAAGTGGACGTAAACTTCCGCTCGATTCGGTCAAAAATAATATGAAATACTGGGAAGATACATCTGCAAGAGTGAAAAAAGCAGCATTAGGCTTCTTACTAATTTTCTGGAAGCGCCATTGAATTCATGGCAGAAATAGACGTTATTTAATTTCGTTCACATTAAGACGATCCGATTTTATGATGTTATTTATCTAAATTTAATTTTCCTTCGATTTCTTCCACACTTTTACGTCAACCATAAAACTTTACGTAATTTTACAGAATGAAATATTCGATGTTTGTTTCGTATGCTCAGATTATAGTATAAACATTTGGAGCTTAACTCATGGGGGGGGGGGGGGGGTTGAGCAGAATATTTTCTTTTTTGCAGCTCATAGAAATATCATCCAGGACTATTTTGATAAATAGGTGTCACATTTGCAAAATCATAAAATTACTGATTACTGTAGTCCTCGGGTTTCAGGAGGTTAACAAAAGTACCATTATCTCGTGAATCTCCAAAAACAAAAAAAAATGTGAGCAAGTGTCTCCTTTACCCCTGCTACGTTACGCCTACGGTTGCTGCGCATAAATGCGTCGCTGAAAACCCTTAACAGTTAGAAGAATCAAGGATTCCTTCCTGGTAGGCCACAACAATGATGAATAAATTGAAACGGGACGGTGCAGGGTACAGGTATCTGGATAACATAGTGGTAGCAACTGTCGTCTTTGACTGTCTCTAAGTCATCCAGCAACTTGGCAACAATATTAAACGTACAATAGCATTGTTACATTCAAAAAGGCATATGTGAAAAAATATAAATTCTATTCACATTTTTACATCACATAAATTGGTATTGATTTTTTGATTGATTTAGTTTATTTTACTTCGCGTTTTGTGCCTCTAGGCTAATTTGCGAAGATGGGGATGAGTGATGAAATGATGAAATTGATGAATGGATATTCACAAACAACCAAGCCCGACCGGGATTCGAACCCGGGACCCTTGGCGTCGCAGCGCGATGTGCTAACCACTCGGTCACAGGGTCGGGCAAAAAAATTGGTATTGAATGTAATTGATAGTATTTATGTGCAGAGAATGTTCTGAGAAGGTTCAAATTCGATATCCTTCTTAAACACACCAGTACCTTCAACAAAACGATTTTTCCAGAATTGGTCTAATTACTTCTGGGACAGAATTTGCATAATATATATGCTGTGTCCTAGAGAACAGTAAGTTTACAGTCAAGAAATAAAGAACAAAATAGGTATTGACGTTGTTCTTCCCTCGTTTTTTACTCTGTGGTTTTATTCCCTACACATCGCAGTAATTAAGTAATAAAAGAAACTGAATCTTAATCTTTTCTCGCTATCGAGGTTGAAGCAAGGAGAAATAAGTGGGAAAAATAACTGAACAACATGTATTTACCCGTGATAGGGCCTCTCTAACTTTACACTTTTAACGGACGTCTTTTTAGCTCATGACTTCCTTCTCACACTAACACTAACATTAAGGCGCACGACGCACAATATAACCTATCCTAAACATTACCAAACCAATTACACACTTATGTGATTTTGTATTTGTATTCATAAATATTATTAATGTTGAACACTAACACACATTTACCTTCTACTATTATTAACGTTTATTTTAATCTTACTTATTTCCTCGTAGAATGCTGTGAAACCAACGTTGTTCAGGAATACCGAACAAATTTGGTTCTTCATGCCAATGTCGCAGTGAGTTACTGTAAACAAAAAAATAAGGAAAATAAAGGATGAATCAAAAAGGGAATCCGTAAAAGAAAAATCGCGGAACTCACGCCCTGAGTTAATTTTAAGGTACCAGGGCATAAGAAAATACCTCCGAAAGTATGATGTTCCCCTCTTTTTCCTTCTGATAATTCTAAACCCCTCAAAATACTCGATCATCTGTAAAAGTAAAGGTTGAGCAATGTTCCGCAACCTTCTTGTCCTCGCAGAATACCATAAATTATCCAGTATTGAACACGGCACATCATAAAATTTATTTATCTAAAAAAAAATACATTACGGCACTGTTGATATAAATTAAAAGTTTAGGAATGAGCTACAATATAATCAGTAAAAAATTCTACTACTACTACTACTACTACTACTAATAATAATAATAATAATCCAATTCACTGCACTCATAGGTACTTTTGGTATTATTATTATTATTATTATTATTATTATTGAAACGATTCATGCAGCTGATTATATGGATCCGAAACGCCTGTAGAGATTATGTATGTGTAATAAGAAACTGACCCTTGCCATCAAGGGGCGTTTTATTTAAGTCATGACAATGACAGAGCGAAAAATACAAACATAAGAAAACAAATTTGTAAGGTAAAAAGTAAAGTGCTTCCCTGTGCATTGCAGCATGCCATGAAGGAGTAAAGTGGGCGTGGAGTTTGGACCCTACACTTTCTTGATCACGGTCGAAGGTGGGGGTGAAGTGATCAGCACCACGTCCATGGCCACCTTCTTTCGCCAAAAGTTTTCTACAGATACCCACTTTATACGACGCTGGGTGGGCGCCAGAACCGCTTGAACAGGTGGAAAATATACTGGTTCTCCCCCGCTGGGGATCGAACCCGGATCTCTCGCATGGTAGTCAGATTAAATAATTTACATTTACATTTTGTTACTACAAGAAAAGTTCGCAGCACACCCGTGACCTTGTGGAGGAACACCGGTTGCGAAACATAGATTTGGATAGAGGGCAATGGCGCCAAATAATGAGAATTAAAAGTATTTCAGAAATCGAATTCCAGAAAGCTGTGGGGTAAAAAGTGACCTTCAGCCAGACACTGTCTCAACCTCTCCTGACGAGCGCCGATACACCTTTAATATCTTGGCCTTTGACCGGGAGGTGATTCTCCGGTACCCACAAGGTCTACTCGGAAAGAAATCGTGTGTATGCGCTCCCCCTCTCACCGCACCATCACCCGAAACTTCCCCCCTTACTCCACTTCCCCCCGGGTACCGACAAGGGCGATAAAACCAGAGCGTGTGGGTGTGTAACGCGGACGCGATTTTTCTGCCACCTGGTGAGGAAAATAGTAAGCTCATCCCACACGTTGCATTGAAATTTCCCACCCTATGGGGACACGTGAAAATCAAATTTTTCCCAACTAAGGATGCTATGCATCAGGTTCTTCCATGTACTTCCTTTTAGGTAATTCCATTATCGTTCCTCAAAAATTCAAGAGCAGTGATCCGAGGCTTCTAAATGTATTTTCGTAACGATTTCCTTGTGGGGACCGGATTTTGGTCCCCACAAGTCGGTGTGGTCCCCATAAGGTGGATTCACAACTGACGAGTGTCCCCATAAGGTAGCATCTGCAAAAGCACACACACACCCACACCCACACCCACACACACACACACACACACACACACACACACACACACACACACACACACACACACCCACACCCCCCCCCCACACACACACACACACATATTTATTTCCGGTTTAAGTTTAATTGGACACCAGGCCCAACTTGTGCAATATGCAGAGGCCTTCTAGAATTGCTCTGTGACTCTCTCATTTCTTACATCATAAACATATGATTTTTCACCTATGAGAATAACACTACATATGGTGTCATCAGGGAGTGTATCGTGGAATTCGCAGATAATTTTAATGTTTGTCTTGTCATTAACCACAACTTGTTTCCTTTTTGAGGTGTTGATGACAACATGGGTCTCTGTGCTTTGAATTCATCTGGTGTGTAATACATGTCAGTATTGCCCGAGCCTGGCTGATATTTCTACAGCACTGATGAGCAGGGATTTGGAACTGTATGTAAAACAAGACAGGAAATTTGTTACACTGATGAGAAGATCCTATTAAAAATTAAACTTGTTAGAATTGATTACTGACAAGAATAATAATTATGAAGAAACGCAGTCCCTATCTCTGACAGAGCAATGCTGTGATGAGGTACAGGCTTCAGAAAATTATACCCAAGCAGATTTCAACTACAAATATCTTGCCTCTTCCTGCATACAGACCCGAGCCTGGCTGATATTTCTACAGCACTGATGAGCAGCGATTTGGAACTGCATGCAAAACAAGACAGGAAATTTGTTACACTGATGAGAAGATCCTATTAAAAATTAAACTTGTTAGAATTATTTTCTTGCATCGATTATACAATTGTTAGAGCATATAATCATAGAACATGTGGCAGAGTGATGGCAATGTTGCAGAGAGAAACAAGATTGTAACAAGAGAGCCTGAAAAATACAGAAACATTAAATCAAAAAAACATCTCATACATCCAGATTGTTGCAGGTTGTCATATCTTATAGAGGTTTGTTCAGAAAATTATACCCAAGCAGATTTCAAACAAATATCTTGCCTCTTCCTGCATAGAGACCCGAGCCTGGCTGATATTTCTACAGCACTGATGAGCAGGGATTTGGAACTGCATGTAAAACAAGACAGGAAATTTGGCAGATATTGTTATAGTGATGGCTGCACAGAGAAACAAGATTGTATCAAGAGAGCCTGACATCCAGATTGTTGCAGGTTGTCATATCTTATAGAGGTTTGTTCTGAATATAATTATATTTTATTGATTATGACTAATGTAATAATTATGAAGAAACACAGTCCCAATCTCTGACAGAGCTATGCTGTGATGAGGTACAGGCTTCAGAAAATTATACCCAAGCAGATTTCAACCTTGCCTCTTCCTGTATACACACCAGAGCCTGGCTGGTATTTCTACAGCACTGATGAGCAGGGATGGAACTGCATGTAAAACAAGACAGGAAATTTGTTACACTGATGAGAAGAGCCTATTAAAAATTAAACTTGTTAGAATTGATTATTGACAACAATAATAATTATGAAGAAACACAGTCCCTATCTCTGACAGAGCTATGCTGTGATGAGGTACAGGCTTCAGAAAATTATACCCAAGCAGATTTCAAACAAATATCTTGCCTCTTCCTGCACACAGACCCGATCCATTTCTACAGCACTGATGAGCAGGGATTTGGAACTGCATGTAAAACAAGACAGGAAATTTGTTACACTGATGAGAAGATCCTATTAAAAATTAAACTTGTTAGAATTGATTACTGACAAGAATAATAATTATGAAGAAACGCAGTCCCTATCTCTGACAGAGCAATGCTGTGATGAGGTACAGGCTTCAGAAAATTATACCCAAGCAGATTTCAAACAAATATCTTGCCTCTTCCTGCACACAGACCCGATCCATTTCTACAGCACTGATGAGCAGGGATTTGGAACTGCATGTAAAAGAAGACAGGAAATTTGTTACAGTGATGAGAATTTGACTAGAATTTGAATTTAAAATTTTGGGAGCGTCAGCACTTAGGCTATTTTGCTCCCGTCACAGTATACGGGGGCCAGCCCCTTACCTCTACAAATAACAACTCTAACGTTGCATAACTAAAAAATTTGAAATGTTCTGGCTTCTGTTAAAAGCTGAGGCTGTAAAGGGGCACTCAGCACACATAAGGACAAAAGAACAGGACAATACAAACAAAATTATACTGGCCATGGGGCCAGTCGCCAGAGCCTCGTTAGTCTTAAGTCCAGGGTGCACTAACGTGGAAGTGAGGTTGACATTTGGGTGTACTACGTGGAAGATCACCCCTTACACTGATGAGAAGATCCTATTAAAAATTAAACTTGTTAGAATTGATTACTGACAAGAATAATAATTATGAAGAAACGCAGTCCCTATCTCTGACAGAGCAATGCTGTGATGAGGTACAGGCTTCAGAAAATTATACCCAAGCAGATTTCAACTACAAATATCTTGCCTCTTCCTGCATACAGACCCGAGCCTGGCTGATATTTCTACAGCACTGATGAGCAGCGATTTGGAACTGCGTGCAAAACAAGACAGGAAATTTGTTACACTGATGAGAAGTTGTGGTATTTACGGTGGGACCAGCACCACTTACAAGTGTAGAAAGTATGAACCCCCCTCAAGCAGATTTGGCTACACTTAAAACAAGCTCAACATGCCCATATGAGCTTTTTGCTCAAGTGTGGAACCCCGCCTAATCCAAGATTTTTGTAAAAATGCCCTCGGGAATCTCTCGGAAAGTATGACCCCCCTCAGATTGATTTGTCTACACTTACAGAAGGCACTTCTGTGAGTTTGTTGTCCATAAACTTGTCAAAAATATGCCCCTCCTCATATTTTTTTTGACCACACTTAAAACTAAGCCAAACGTATTAACACACACCTACACCCACCCACACCCACCCACACATATTCACTTCCGGTTTACTTCCGGTCCACTTCCGGTCCACTTCCGGTCCACTTCCGGTCCACTTCCGGTCCACTTCCGGTTTGCCTACTTCCGGTCTACTTGTGGCCAAGTTGTGGCATATTTCTGATATTTTTATCCAGCATAAAGTTTTGATCTGAATCCCAAGAAATTGTATATAAATACCAAAGCCAAAAATATTAAGTGTATACACACATACACACATACACA
The DNA here is from genome assembly GCF_977018435.1 of Lepisma saccharinum. Classification (NCBI taxonomy): domain Eukaryota; kingdom Metazoa; phylum Arthropoda; class Insecta; order Zygentoma; family Lepismatidae; genus Lepisma; species Lepisma saccharinum. The sequence goes on from NW_028143214.1 coordinate 43,998, forward strand.
CACGCACACAGCACAGTGTTGAATCCAACTGATATTTTTATCCAGCATAAAGTTTTGAATTGAATCCCAAGAAATTGTATATAAATACCAAAGCCAAAAATATTAAGTGTATACACACATACACACATACACACACGCACACAGCACAGTGTTGAATCCAACTGATATTTTTATCCAGCATAAAGTTTTGAATTGAATCCCAAGAAATTGTATATAAATACCAAAGCCAAAAATATTAAGTGTATACACACATACACACATACACACACGCACACAGCACAGTGTTGAATCCAACTGATATTTTTATCCAGCATAAAGTTTTGAATTGAATCCCAAGAAATTGTATATAAATACCAAAGCCAAAAATATTAAGTGTATACACACATACACACATACACACACGCACACAGCACAGTGTTGAATCCAACTGATATTTTTATCCAGCATAAAGTTTTGAATTGAATCCCAAGAAATTGTATATAAATACCAAAGCCAAAAATATTAAGTGTATACACACATACACACATACACACACGCACACAGCACAGTGTTGAATCCAACTGATATTTTTATCCAGCATAAAGTTTTGAATTGAATCCCAAGAAATTGTATATAAATACCAAAGCCAAAAATATTAAGTGTATACACACATACACACATACACACACGCACACAGCACAGTGTTGAATCCAACTGATATTTTTATTCAGTATAAAGTTTTGAATTGAAACCCAGGAAATTGTATATAATAAACAACAACAAAAATGCCGAATCAAAAACATTGTAATCAATGCAATAAGAATATATCCAGCCCTAATTGGGCCAAGCACCAAAAAATTTGTAACCCGGACAAATACAGAACTCCCACAAAAATTTGCCCCAAATGCAATAGAAAATACAGCATGCAATACTTCACATATACACATAAAGATACTTGCTCTGCACAATCATCAACACAACCATCCACATCTGGTCTGAAAAGAAAGCACGAAGCACCTCTTAATGCCAGAGCAGCAAAGCAGCCACGCTATGAACCTATCCGTAGCAGTTTTAACGGCCAATTAAGAGATCACCGGTTTGAATCAGAGCCAAGATGTGACATTAAGAATTTCTTGAACAGTAGAAATTCTGATCTCCAGGCAATTCTAAATGCACAAAATGGGTCTTATAAGCTCTCCCTCAAATTGTTTGCACAATATAAGAAGCCAAATGGCACAAAATTTACACAGCCCCACATAACAGAAACTGTACCGGTATATTCAAATGCAAATTCGGACAAAATAATAAGCAGGTTGATAGATCAACTGAACACTAAACACTCTGAATTTGCAGCAAAAGAGTCTGGATGGAGCCTATGCGGCTCTCCGCACAAGTTATATGTTAATATTTCTGAATTCAGCCCATTAAAAGGTTCTACATATCTGCCATTACCTGCCAATATTAAAAACAAACAAGCCGTGGTCAATATAAAAAATACCGACCAGAAATGCTTTTTGTGGTGTATTTTAGCTGCTCTGTTTCCAGCTTCAAGAAATCCTCAGAGAATAAATTATTACAAACAACATGAAAATGATTTTGACGAGGCAATGGAGGGTTTAGAATATCCAATGTCTGTTCAGAATATTGATAAATTTGAAAAAAGGGCCAGGCACATCAATGGCAAACAATTATCTATTAATGTATTTATTTGTTCCACTGGCAATTGCCCGATAGCACCTCTCAGAATCAGTACACTTGATGATGAATCTGCTATTCCGATTGATCTGCTCTTAATTGAAGGGGATGGCACATATCATTATACTCTGATACATAATCTTGAAGCTTTAGTGAGAACACAACTAGACAAATATAAAAAAATATTTAAGTTGTGCAGAAGATGCTTAACTGTATTTGATGGTCAAAAAATGGTGAAGGGGGTTCGAGAAGAGAATGCAGAAATTGCAAAAAATAAGTTAATTGAGCATCTGAAATACTGTGGGAACCATAAACCTGTTCATATGGTGATGCCCAATCCAAGTGAAAATTGCAAATTCAAAAAGTTTGAAGCCTTGTTGGAACACCCAGTATATATTGCCTGTGATTTTGAATCGAACCTCAAACCTCTTGCATTCTGTAGCCCAGATCCAGAAGAATCTTCAATTACACCATACCAGCAACATGAACCTTCCAGTTTTTGTTATATGGTTATACGGGATGGTGTTGTTATTAAAGAATATTCATACAAGGGACCAAATGCCATCAAAATATTTGCACATAGAATAGAAAATGAGTGCCGTGACATAGCATCTAACATCTTATTAAAATCAAAGCCCATGTTGCCTTTAACAGAGGAACAGATTGAAGATTTCAACAATGCAGAAAAATGCCCGGTATGTGATTGTGAATTTTCAGATACAAATATCAAGGTTCATCACCATTCTCATACAGATGGTAAATTCAAAATGGCCCTGTGTAATAGCTGTAATATTCAGATCAAGAGACCAAAATTTATCCCCATATTTTGCCATGGAGCATCCAATTATGATTTCCATCATATGATCAGATACGAGGGGTTTGAGAAACAGAATTTAATTATTTTAGCTGAAAATGATGAGAAATATATATCTATTAGCAAAATAATTAAAGTTAATGGTGTTCCTATTCACATAAGATTTCTTGATTCTTACAGATTTTTACCTGCTAGCCTGGCTACACTGGCCACTCAATTACCTGATGATCAATTCAAAATCACACGTGCATTGTTTCCAAATCTGGACCTGAAATTAATTAGGCGGAAGGGTGTATATCCATATGACTATGTTACAGATTTTTCTAAATTTGATGAGTGTTCCCTGCCACCACAAGAAGAGTTTTACAGCAGAATCAGAGGATCTGGAATCACTGATGAAGATTATCACCATGCCCACTTGATGTGGAACAAATTAAAATGCAAGACATTTGGTGATTATCACATGGCATATTTGAAACTTGATGTCACCCTCTCAGCTGATATATTCCAAGCATTCAGAAAATCTTCCATGGAAAATTATGGACTGGACCCAGTATATTTTTACAGTGCCCCGGGCCTAGCATGGGCCGCAACGTTTTTGAACACTAAAATGCAATTGGATCTGATCCACGATCAAGATATGTATCTGTTTATGGAGAAATGTATAAGAGGAGGGATGGTGCAATGTTCCCAGAGATATGCCAGAGCAAATAACAAATATATGCCTGATTATGATCCAGCACGGCCATCAAATTATATACTGTATGTAGATGCCAACAGCCTCTATGGTCATGCCATGATGCAAAAACTGCCATATGCAGGGCTTGAGTGGGTTGAAGATTTCAATATTGAAGATCTTCAGGATTTTGATGACAGTGACTATGGCCTCTTCTTAGAGGCTGATCTGACAATTCCTGATGATTTGCACAATAAATTTTCTGATCTGCCCCCAATTTCCGAGGTTCAGTGCTCACCTGGCTCTAAACAGAAGAAGCTCATGATGACTCTGGAGCCGAAACAGGATTATGTCATATATTACAAAAACCTCCAGTTCCTGATGAATCATGGTGTTCAAGTGACCAAAGTTGGAAAAGTTTTGAGGTTCAGGCACTCAAGATGGTTGAAACCATACATTGATACAAACACGGAGCTTCGAACATCTGCAAAGAGCCAATTTGATAAGGCCTTGTTTAAATTGATGGTGAATTCAGTGTATGGCAAAACTATTGAAAATGTCAGAAAACATACCGATGTTAAAATAATTACTGACCCCAGCCGGAGCAAAAAATTGGTTGCAAAACCCAACTTCAATTATAGAAGAATTTATGATGAGCACATGGCACTTTTCAACATGAAGAAAACAAAGATCAAGTTTGATAAACCTATTTATGAAGGGGCTGCAATATTGGAATTGTCCAAATTACATATGTTAACATTGTATTATGATGTGCTGAAACTTTTTTATGGTGATCGTGTAAAATTATTGTACATGGACACGGATAGTTTTATTCTTGATATTCAAACAGAAGATGTTTATCAAGATATGTCACAGCCTGAATTGTTTCAATACTTTGATACCAGTGAACATACAAGAATTCAACCCCACAACAAAAAGGTGCCTGGGAAGTTAAAAGATGAGACATGTGGTGATGTTATTGTGAAATTTGCTGGGTTAAGTGCCAAGATGTACACCTTTGAAACATGTAGTGGCGCTGTTGCCAAAAAGGCCAAGGGTATTGGCAAAGTAACTGTTGAAAAAGATCTCCAATTTGAAGATTATGAAAATTGCCTCAAATCCCAGAATTCAATCAAAACATCAGAATCCAGAATCCAGAGTGTGGATCACTTGCTGACTTCAAATATTGTAAGAAAAGTGGCCCTGGACCCACATGATGATAAGAGATACATTTTATCATGTGGCATACATACTTTACCTTGGGGGCATTGTGATTTGAAAAATGGGGATCAATGCCCAATGACAGAGCATGATTTGAAATAAATAAACATGCCTATGAACTTATTTGGGTTCAAAAAACAGGCTATTATGGACCTGCCAACACCACAACCCTCTTCTGATATGCTGTCTAAGCTGAGTGGCTTGTTAATTATTCATCTGAACAGCATACTTACAGATGTTGATGATGAAACGGGCAAAACATTGTACATATTTAACAATAATTTAAATCATTACCAATTACCTGTAGGTGGTCAATTACAATTTATTACAACCCCTGAGGGTGATGTTAAAATTTCAGTAGGGGGAAATATTTATAGAATCAAGCACTCAAACATGGTTTCTGGCACTGTTTATACTGTTTCTGCTGGTGACTGCTTATATATTGAGGTCCCTGGATCCTATGACAAGCTTATACCCTTTTTTATAGAATTAAGAATCAGATATTCAATAATAAATAACCATTAAAACAAAATGCCTAATGATATATTTGGCCATACAAGACATGAAGATCACAGTGATGAGATTCTGATGCTTGATGTCAGAGTCAAGAAATTAAGAAGTGATTTACAAGCTTTACAAACCACACTGAATGCCAGTCTTCAATTAGAAATTACAAATTTACAATCACAATGCATGGACCCTCTTCTTAAAATTGATTCTGAACTCAAATTGCTGCTTCAGAAATATACTGACCTGGCCACATTGGATAATTTTCAAAGTTTGGAAGAAGCTGTAACAGCTCTTCAAGCCAAATTTAAGACCCAGGCTACCAATTCCGAGCAATTGAAACAGCAATTGGAAGAGCAAATAAATAATGTCCAGGCACAGCTCCAAACAATTGTCAAAAGCATAAAATCACAAGAAGATTTTGATCTAGTGATTTCCACTCTAAAAGAACAGATTCAGTCACTCCAAATACCTAATCTGGATCCCCTGAACAATGCCATAGCCGAGGTTAAAGAAAAAATTGAGACACTTGAAAATTTTATGAACAACTTGCCATCTTCTGATGCTTTGAATGCAATAACTCGGAGTGTAGCAAATATTAAGCTGCAACTTGAAACATATGAAGATTTTGGAAAAATTCAAAGTTCCATAACCCATCTTGAGGGTACAATAGCAGCAGTGCAAAGTGATTTGGCAAATGTACTAGAATCCCGCCTGCCCGGTATTGTAGATACCCTTGTCAGTGTCCAGCAACAGATCACAAAGCTTGAAAACCTCAACACTGAATCTGAGCTATCTCATTTTCATCACTTGATCGATGATATCCAAACAAAACTTGAAATTTTACAACAATCCACACCCACTCAGGCTGATATAGCCCTGCTCCAAAATGCTATGCAAAATGTGGCTGATGCTTCTGAATTAAACAATGTAAAATTGGCACTTGAATCTTTGCAGAATACAGTATCAAATCTGCCTACATCACAGGAACTTAAAAATATTAAGAGGGCAGTGAATAGGATATTGAAATCAGAAGATATCAAGAATATCCAGACAGAGATCAAACAACTCACTCAGACAGTGGCCACTCTACCAACAAATCAACATATTAATGAACTGCATGCCCTGTTTGAGGATATCAGAAGACAGGTCCATGATCTTACTGCTCAAAATTCAAAATTGGCAGTTGTTGAAAATTTGCAACAAATTGTAGCTAATATCAAGCAACAGCTAGGGACCATGGAATCCAATCAAGCAAATGCTCTGTCTGTTTTTGCTACCCAGCTTCAAGAGATTGTGCAACAATACAAGAAACTTGTTGTGGACATAAAAATCAAGCCAGGCCATGATGATGTTGTTAGGACCATCAATGAGCACCTTGAATCTGTAACAAGCAGATTGCTCACAGCAGAAAAGGAAATAACAGGCATAATCGAGAATCCAAAACATACAGTAATTCTTGAATTGTACAGCATCCCCAACAAAGAATATGATTCACCATTTACACCAGGTGGCAAAATATATATGCTGTCCCCTGCACAATTTTATTACCAGTTTTTTGTTGGGGGCACATTGAGACCAATCAAGATCAAATATTGGCTTCAACCACAGGCACACCACTACCCCACCTTATCAATAACAAATGCTGACAACAAACCAAAAATCACCAGTGTGGAGTTAGAGGATTTTACAGATCCCGATACATTAGAAACAGCCTATGTTGAAGATGATGGCTCTTTGGAATTTAAAATACAAATAGGGGACAAATTATATTTAGAAAATCCTGCAGTCACAGCTGCTGAACACCCCATAGTTGCAATATTCTTGTTTACATATTATGTCTAGACAAATTATTGTTGATGAATTACACAGACAAGCCCGACATAATTATAAGAGACTCCCAGTAGTCACAAAGGGCATAGATGATTTATGGCAGAGCGACTTGATTGAGTTGTCAAGTGGACAGTTGAAAAACTTAGACAAAATCAACAAGGGCTACAAGTATCTACTCACTGTAATAGACACATTTTCAAAATTTGCCTGGGCTGTGCCACTCAAATCCAAGACTGGAAAATGTGTTACAGAAGCCATCAGAACAATCATCAATCATTCAGGAAGATCTCCGCGCTATTTGCAAACAGATAATGGCAAAGAATTTTATAATTCAGTGTTTCAACAATTTATTAAAAGCCAGTCAATAAAACATTATTCGAGTTACAGTGATCTCAAAGCCTCAATTGTAGAGAGATTCAACAGAACCTTAAAAAATCTTATGTATAAACAATTCACACTGCAAGGTAATTATAAATGGCTTAATATTCTTCCAGAACTTCTACATAAATATAACAACTCGGTCCATTCTACAATCAACATGAAACCCTCTGAAGTAACTTCATCTGATGAGCAAAAATTGATCAGGACTGTTTATTATCCTAGATACCAGCCAACAACAAGAAGGGCCAAATACAGGGTGGGTGATCAAGTAAGAATCAGCAAATATAAGCACTTATTCAAGAGAGGCTTTACGAGAAACTGGAGCACTGAATTATTTACAGTGGTTCAAGTTAAACCTGGGACCTTTAAACCTTTGAGAAACGGCTCCATACCCACAATTGCTGTAACACATATATAATAAAAGACCACCGAGGAGAAATTCTCAAAGGCCGGTTCTATGAACAAGAGCTCAGCAAAACTAAACAGCCTGACACATATCTCATAGAAAAAATCATCCGCAGAAAAGGCAACAAGTTATTTGTCAAATGGCTGGGTCATCCGGAAAACAGCTGGATCGATGCAGACAAAATAATAATATGAGCACCTGGGATGTTATAAAAAGGCTGCCAGAACCTGAACAGCAGATTAAGAGAAATGGCAACTTGCTGCCTGATAATATTAGATGTCTTATTGTTGGGCCATCTGCTTGTGGTAAAACTACACTAATGGTTGATAATTTTTTATTGGCACCCAACTGGTTAGACTGGAAAAACAGGCACTTGTATGTCTTCTCTAAGAGCTTGGAACAATTAAAATATCAGCAGCTGATGAAGCTATATGATGGATTGGATATTGCCACTTTTGAATCAGATGTTAAGCCACTTCACGAATGTCTCGATAATTCTGTTGTTGTGTTTGATGACATTATACTGGATAATCAAAACAAGGTTAGAAATTTCTTTACACAGGGCCGACACAAAAACATTGATTGCTTCTACCTGGCACAGACTTTTTCTAAAATACCGAAGCAGCTGATCCGAGACAACAGCAATTTTATATGTGCGTTTCACCAAGATCATACCAACCTCAAACACATACATGATGAATATGTAGGTGGGGACTTGAGCTACAATGATTTTTCCAAGTTTTGCAGCAGGTGCTGGAACCAGGACAGTTATGGGTTTGTCACAATTGATATGACAAGAACACCCAATAGTGGCAAATACAGAAATAAAATCAACGATTTTCTAGACGTTGAGACATATATAAACAACCATGAAAAGGCCAATCATTGATGATCTTAAGTTAAGAGATTATCTTGTAAAAAGATTTAAGGGATGGAAATCAGAGAACCGTGGAATTTATGAAAAACACAAACAAACAGAACAGCCTGTCATTGATGCTATTAATAATTTAGGTAAGAATATCAAAACTGTTACAGAGCAAAATCAAAATTTGATCACAGAGCTTGTACCTGTAGCTGCAAGGAACATATTAGATTATCCATTCACCCCACTTTCCAGTATTCATACACCTAGTCCTGTTGCTCCTAGAAGAATTGAAGCTACTCAGGATCCTATTGAATTGGGTCTTCTTGCCCAAAAATATTTAACCACACCTAAAGACAACAAAGATGAGGTGTTTGGCTTATATGCTGACACAGAGCTTGATGGCAGTATCATACATAGAATTGGCAATTTCAGAGTAACTTTTATGGGGGATGATCTGATTGTTTATTCAGAATCTCGTCTCGGAGAAAGAGGTGCTTTTGTTAAGTACCCCGGAACACCTGGATTGTGGGAACTGATGACTAGGAAAAGGCCTGGCAGCTATACAGATCAAGATTATGAACATTACAAAGAAATATTAATAAAATCAGATGCTCTATACCAGAACAATGATCCCACACAAAAAAGAGTCAAGTCTAGCAGTGGAGCAAAATACAATAATTTAATCAAGCCCACATGGTCACAGATCAAGACTGGCAGTGGAATCAAACAATACAACACCCTGCCTAAAGAATTTGTGTGGGTTGATGATGTCAGGAAACTTGTAGATAGGTTATTGGTGATAGCTGGGGAGGAAAATGCTGGCAACCACAATTTTTACAATGAAAAGGTTGGAATTATGGACATGATAAGCACCAAATTGTCTAATTTTATAGTGAATGACCCTAAGGGGATTGGATATCTCATAAAAATTATTAATACTCTACCCCCCAAATTTTGGAATATTTCTGAGGGTCGGGGCTTGGTTAATGACATTATAAACAAGTTGCCATTTGAACTACATATTCCAGGCTATCAGTATTGTGGTCCAGGCACAAAATTGGACCATAGATTAAACAGAGGGGATCCTGGTGTTAATCCTTTAGATGCTGCTTGTAGAGACCATGACATAGCATACAACACACATTCTGATCTTGACAAGAGACATGTTGCAGACAAGAAATTAGAAGAGGCTGCATTTGGTAGATTTGTAAGCAAAGATGCTTCTTTGAGTGAAAAAATAGCAGCATTGGGAACCACCATAGCTATGAGCACCAAACAAAAACTGGGGTGGGGGTTGTGAATATATATATAATAAACCTACAATGAAGGCCAAGGGTGTTATGTATCAAATACCTTATGCAGGTCTCAAATCTCTTAAAACTATTGACAGTCTTTTAACCAAAAAGCAGCGCAAGAAAAAAAATTCTTGTATTGCAAAGGGGCATGGTATGAAATTGTTGCTTAGCACACCCCAATTAAAAAAATTACAGCAATCTAGAAAGAAATCACATGTGGGGGGTTTCATATTTACCATCCCTGCCATCTTAGCTGCTCTCGGGGCTGTTGGGAGCTTGGCTGGGGGATCAGCTGCCATAGCAAAAACAGTAATAGATGCCAAGAAGAATAAGGCAGAATTAGATGAGCAGAGGCGCCATAACCTGGCCATGGAGAAAAAAGGCAAAGGTGTTAAGAGAGCCATGAATAAGTTTAAAAAAAACAAGAGCCGCTTACAAACCAAGATATTGAAGCTTTAATCAAGCCACTGGGCATCAAACATTTTAGAGGTGTGTACATGTCTGATTCTTTACCGGAACAACCACTCAATAGAGAGTGTGGCATTGTTAATTTGGATGAGTACAAAAATCAGGGCACTCACTGGATCTGTTATCTTAAATATTTAAACAATGAGGCATTTGTGTTTGATTCATTTGGAGGTGTTCCACCTGAAAATTTAATAAAATATCTAAAATCAACTAATCTTTATTACAATAATGCCCGTGTTCAAAACTTCAAAGATGTTAATTGCGGACATTTGTGCTTATCTGTTCTCAGATATATGTCTCAAATAAATAAACCATCAATTGAAAATTTTCAAAAAGCCTTGTGGTATTTAAAACATCATGGGGGTATTCCATCTCACCAGCCAAAATTCAATATTGAAACTCAAATTGCATGATGACATAGTGTATCCCAAAACAATAGCTCTCAGAGCATTTTATGGCATGTACCTGATACCTAATATTACACACCACAACAACACAATTGCAGTAGGTAATCAAAATATTGTCATCACTCCAGGGCAGTATAATCTGTCCACTCTAAATGCTCAATTACCCAGAGGTGTAGTGTTAAGTCAAAATTCTGTCACTCACAGAGTAGAGATTGTATCTGCTACAGAAACAGTGGATCTGGGTACTATAGGAGAACTGTTAGGATTTGAGAACAACACAAAACTTGAACCAGCAATCAAACACACTGCTATGAATATACCTAAATTCTTAGCCATAGAGACTCTGAATATTCACTGTAATGTGGCCGAGGGTATGATCACCAAATCAAATGGCATAGGCACTCACAAACAAACTGGCATCATTGCAACATTCAAACCTAATTCTGAATTTATGGAGCCAATCATCTACAATCCATCCCCAACATTATATTTTCCTGTGTGTCATAATAGAATAGATAACATTGAATTGATGGTCACTAATGAAAAAGAAGAATTAGTTGATTTTGCTGGAGCCACAACAACTGCAATCATAGAGATTAACATTTAAATAAAAATACATACAATGGAAAATATTGAGAGTTATGAGCTACAATCATTCCCCCCAAACAGGAGGACATTTGCAAATTTAAATCAACCCAACACAGAGATCGAGGTTGATCTTGATGTAGGGGACGGCTTTATACACCCCCACAGAGCAGATCTATACATCAAATTTGATGTTGTAAAACTCGATGGAACAGATTATCCGGCAAATTCAAATATAAGATTGGTAGACAATTTTGTGCCGCATCTGTTCTCTGAAATTGAGATCAGAAAGCATGGTGTTGTTATAAACAGAGTGGATTATCCCGGCATTACCTCCACAGCTTTGGCTACATTAAAATTATCCAAAACAGAGGCTTCATACTACAAAATAGGCGGATTTGAGGCTGGTGAGAAAATATTAACCAAGAACCACACAGTCCTGTTCCCTATGCGCCTGTTGCCAGGATTCTTCTCAGATTACAAAGATATCATGTGGAAGGGTGGTTTAAGAATTACATTTAGAAGAGCTGCCAATGATAATAATGCTTTGATGAGGTACAGTGCAATAAACCCTACAGGAGAAGCTCTGCCCAATACCCTACCTGATGAAGGCAAGTGCATTATTCAGACTATGGAGCTAAGAATCCCGGTTGTTGAATATGAGGCCAGCTATGCTCTTAAATACAAAGCTGATATCCTAAAAAATCCACATATTCCTCTGCAATTTTATACATATCAATGCATACAGAAGGTTGCCACTGGTACCTATTATGAGTTTGATGCTACAAATTCATTTTCCAGTATACAATATGACATGCCTGATTTTGTGGTGGTGCTGTTTCAGACTGGAAGACACAATAATCAGGAAAAAAATTCAAGTAAATTTGATAACTGCAACATCAAGAACATATATCTTAAAAATGGCAGAAATGAGGTATTTCCTAGAGAAAATTACAATTTAGACATTTCCAAGGATGATTTCCTCAAATTATATGAGGCATTTTCGGCTTTCAAGAGGGTCACTACAGGCAATACTGACATGTATTACACACCAGATGAATTCAAAACACAGAGACCCATGTTTGTCATCAACACTTCAAAAGGGAAACAAGTTGTGGTGAATGACAGAACAAACATTAAAATTATCTGTGAATTCCACGAAGCATTACCCGATGACACCATATGTAGTGTCATTCTCATAGGTGAAAAATCATATGTTTATGATGTAAGAAATGAGAGGGTCACGGAGCAATTCTAGAAGAATTACATTATCTTAATGCTAGATATACAAATTGAAGCTGGTGTCCAATTGAACTTAAACCGGAAGTGAACCGGAAGTGAACCGGAAGTGGACCGGAAGTGGACCGGAAGTGGACCGGAAGTGGACCGGAAGTAAACCGGAAGTGAATATGTGTGGGTGGGTGTGGGTGGGTGTAGGTGTGTGTTAATACGTTTGGCTTAGTTTTAAGTGTGGTCAAAAAAAATATGAGGAGGGGCATATTTTTGACAAGTTTATGGACAACAAACTCACAGAAGTGCCTTCTGTAAGTGTAGACAAATCAATCTGAGGGGGGTCATACTTTCCGAGAGATTCCCGAGGGCATTTTTACAAAAATCTTGGATTAGGCGGGGTTCCACACTTGAGCAAAAAGCTCATATGGGCATGTTGAGCTTGTCTTAAGTGTAGCCAAATCTGCTTGAGGGGGGTTCATACTTTCTACACTTGTAAGTGGTGCTGGTCCCACCGTAAATACAACTACTATGAGAAGATCCTATTAAAAATTAAACTTGTTAGAATTATTTTCTTGCATCGATTATACAATTGTTAGAGCATATAATCATAGAACATGTGGCAGAGTGATGGCAATGTTGCAGAGAGAAACAAGATTGTAACAAGAGAGCCTGAAAAATACAGAAACATTAAATCAAAAAAACATCTCATACATCCAGATTGTTGCAGGATGTCATATCTTATAGAGGTTTGTTCAGAAAATTATACCCAAGCAGATTTCAAACAAATATCTTGCCTCTTCCTGCATAGAGACCCGAGCCTGGCTGATATTTCTACAGCACTGATGAGCAGGGATATGGAACTGCATGTAAAACAAGACAGGAAATTTGGCAGATATTGTTATAGTGATGGCTGCACAGAGAAACAAGATTGTAACAAGAGAGCCTGACATCCAGATTGTTGCAGGTTGTCATATCTTATAGAGGTTTGTTCTGAATATAATTATATTTTATTGATTATGACTAATGTAATAATTATGAAGAAACACAGTCCCTATCTCTGACAGAGCTATGCTGTGATGAGGTACAGGCTTCAGAAAATTATACCCAAGCAGATTTCAACCTTGCCTCTTCCTGCACACAGACCCGAGCTATTTCTACAGCACTGATGAGCAGGGATTTGGAACTGCATGCAAAACAAGACAGGAAATTTGGCAGATATTGTTATAGTGATGGCAATGTTGCAGAGAGAAACAAGATTGTAACAAGAGAGACTGAAAAATACAGAAACATAACATCTCATACATTCAGATTGTTGAAGGTTGTCATATCTTATAGAGGTTTGTTCTGAATATAATTATGTTTCATTGATTATGACTAATGTAATAATTATGAAGAAACACAGTCCCTATCTCTGACAGTGCTGAACTGATGAGCAGGGATGGAACTGCATGTAAAACAAGACAGGAAATTTGGCAGATATTGTTATAGTGATGGCTGCAGAGAGAAACAAGATTGTAACAAGAGAGCCTGAAAAATACAGAAACAATAAAACATCTCATACATCCAGATTGTTGCAGGTTTTCATATCTTATAGAGCTTTGTTCTGAATATAATTATATTTTATTGATTATGACTAATGTAATAATTATGAAGAAACACAGTCCCTATCTCTGACAGAGCTATGCTGTGATGAGGTACAGGCTTCAGAAAATTATACCCAAGCAGATTTCAATCTTACCTCTTCCTGCATACACACAGACCCGAGCCATTTCTACAGCACTGATGAGCAGGGATTTGGAACTGCATGCAAAACAAGACAGGAAATTTGTTACACTGATGAGAAGAGCCTATTAAAAATTAAACTTGTTAGAATTGATTACTGACAAGAATAATAATTATGAAGAAACACAGTACCTATCTCTGACAGAGCTATGCTGTGATGAGGTACAGGCTTCAAAAAATTATACCCAAGCAGATTTCAACCGTGCCTCTTCCTACATACAGACCAGAGCCTGGCTGATATTTCTACAAGGCAGGGATTTGGAACTGCATGCAAAACAAGACAGGAAATTTTTTACACTGATGAGAAGATCCTATTAAAAATTAAACTTGTTAGAATTGATTACTAACAAGAATAATAATTATGAAGAAACACAGTCCCTATCTCTGACAGAGCTATGCTGTGATGCTATTATTAGGTACAGGCTTCAGAAAATTATACCCAAGCAGATTTCAAACAAATATCTTGCCTCTTCCTACATACAGACCCGAACCTGGCTGATATTTCTACAAGGCAGGGATTTGGAGTATAAAATTCTTGTCAGTAATCAATTCTAACAAGTTTAATTTTTAATAGGCTCTTCTCTTTCTGTCTTGTTTTACATGCAATTCCAAATCCGTGCCCACCAGTGCTGTATAAATATCAGCCAGGCTCGGGTCTGTATGCAGGAAGAGGCAAGATATTTGTTTGAAATCTGCTTGGGTACTGAACAAACTTCTATAAGATATGACAACCTGCAACAATCTGGATGTATGAGATGTTTCTGTATTTTTCAGGCTCTCTTGTTACAATCTTGTTTCTCTGTGCATATCTGCCACATGTTCTATGATTATATGCTCTAACAACTTATCTGTAATCAATAATTGTCAGTAATCAATTCTAACAAGTTTAATTTTTAATAGGCTCTTCTCATCCGTGTAACAAATTTCCTGTCTTGTTTTACATGCAGTTCCAAATCCCTGCCCTGTAGAAATATCAGCCAGGCTCGGGTCTGTGTGTAGGAACAGGCAAGATATTTGTAGTTGAAATCTGCTTGGGTATAATTTTTTGAACAAACCTCTATAAGATATGACAACCTGCAACAATCTGGATGTATGAGATGTTATGTTTCTGTATTTTTCAGTCTCTCTTGTTACAATCTTGTTTCTCTCTGCAACATTGCCATCACTCTGCCACATGTTCTATGATTATATGCTCTAACAATTGTATAATCGATGCAAACATATCTATAATCAATAATTGTCAGTAATCAATTCTAACAAGTTTAAGTTTTAATAGGATCTTCTTATCAGTGTAAAAAATTTCCTTTCTTGTTTTGCATGCAGTTCCAAATCCCTGCCTTGTAGAAATATCAGCCAGGCTCTGGTCTGTATGTAGGAAGAGGCAAGGTTGAAATCTGCTTGGGTATAATTTTTTGAAGCCTGTACCTCATCACAGCATAGCTCTGTCAGAGATAGGTACTGTGTTTCTTCATAATTATTATTCTTGTCAGTAATCAATTCTAACAAGTTTAATTTTTAATAGGCTCTTCGCATCAGTGTAACAAATTTCCTGTCTTGTTTTGCATGCAGTTCCAAATCCCTGCTCATCAGTGCTGTAGAAATGGCTCGGGTCTGTGTGTATGCAGGAAGAGGTAAGATTGAAATCTGCTTGGGTATAATTTTCTGAAGCCTGTACCTCATCACAGCATAGCTCTGTCAGAGATAGGGACTGTGTTTCTTCATAATTATTACATTAGTCATAATCAATAAAATATAATTATATTCAGAACAAAGCTCTATAAGATATGACAACCTGCAACAACCTGGATGTATGAGTAGTTTTATTGTTTCTGTATTTTTCAGGCTCTCTTGTTACAATCTTGTTTCTCTCTGCAGCCATCACTATAACAATATCTGCCAAATTTCCTGTCTTGTTTTACATGCAGTTCCATCCCTGCTCATCAGTTCAGCACTGTCAGAGATAGGGACTGTTTTTCCTCATAATTATTACATTAGTCATAATCAATGAAACATAATTATATTCAGAACAAACCTCTATAAGATATGACAACCTTCAACAATCTGAATGTATGAGATGTTATGTTTCTGTATTTTTCAGTCTCTCTTGTTACAATCTTGTTTCTCTCTGCAGCCATCACTATAACAATATCTGCCAAATTTCCTGTCTTGTTTTACATGCAGTTCCATCCCTGCTCATCAGTTCAGCACTGTCAGAGATAGGGACTGTTTTTCCTCATAATTATTACATTAGTCATAATCAATGAAACATAATTATATTCAGAACAAACCTCTATAAGATATGACAACCTGCAACAATATGGATGTATGAGATGTTATGTTTCTGTATTTTTCAGTCTCTCTTGTTACAATCCTGTTTCTCTCTGCAACATTGCCATCACTATAACAATATCTGCCAAATTTCCTGTCTTGTTTTGCATGCAGTTCCAAATCCCTGCTCATCAGTGCTGTAGAAATGGCTCGGGTCTGTGTGCAGGAAGAGGCAAGGTTGAAATCTGCTTGGGTATAATTTTCTGAAGCCTGTACCTCATCACAGCATAGCTCTGTCAGAGATAAGGACTGTGTTTCTTCATAATTATTACATTAGTCATAATCAATAAAATATAATTATATTCAGAACAAAGCTCTATAAATATGACAACCTGCAACAATCTGAATGTATGAGATGTTATGTTTCTGTATTTTTCAGTCTCTCTTGTTACAATCTTGTTTCTCTCTGCAACATTGCCATCACTATAACAATATCTGCCAAATTTCCTGTCTTGTTTTGCATGCAGTTCCAAATCCCTGCTCATCAGTGCTGTAGAAATGGCTCGGGTCTGTGTGCAGGAAGAGGCAAGGTTGAAATCTGCTTGGGTATAATTTTCTGAAGCCTGTACCTCATCACAGCATAGCTCTGTCAGAGATAGGGACTGTGTTTCTTCATAATTATTATTCTTGTCAGTAATCAATTCTAACAAGTTTAATTTTTAATAGGCTCTTCTCATCAGTGTAACAAATTTCCTGTCTTGTTTTACATGCAGTTCCATCCCTGCTCATCAGTGCTGTAGAAATACCAGCCAGGCTCTGGTGTGTATAGAGGAAGAGGCAAGGTTGAAATCTGCTTGGGTATAATTTTCTGAAGCCTGTACCTCATCACAGCATAGCTCTGTCAGAGATAGGGACTGTGTTTCTTCCTAATTATTATATTAGTCATAATCAATAAAATATAATTATATTCAGAACAAACCTCTATAAGATATGACAACCTGCAACAATCTGGATGTCAGGCTCTCTTGTTACAATCTTGTTTCTCTGTGCAGCCATCACTATAACAATATCTGCCAAATTTCCTGTCTTGTTTTACATGCAGTTCCAAATCCCTGCTCATCAGTGCTGTAGAAATATCAGCCAGGCTCGGGTCTCTATGCAGGAAGAGGCAAGATATTTGTTTGAAATCTGCTTGGGTATAATTTTCTGAACAAACCTCTATAAGATATGACAACCTGCAACAATCTGGATGTATGAGATGTTTTTTTGATTTAATGTTTCTGTATTTTTCAGGCTCTCTTGTTACAATCTTGTTTCTCTCTGCAACATTGCCATCACTCTGCCACATGTTCTATGATTATATGCTCTAACAATTGTATAATCGATGCAAGAAAATAATTCTAACAAGTTTAATTTTTAATAGGATCTTCTCATCAGTGTAACAAATTTCCTGTCTTGTTTTGCATGCAGTTCCAAATCGCTGCTCATCAGTGCTGTAGAAATATCAGCCAGGCTCGGGTCTGTATGCAGGAAGAGGCAAGATATTTGTAGTTTGAAATCTGCTTGGGTATAATTTTCTGAAGCCTGTACCTCATCACAGCATTGCTCTGTCAGAGATAGGGACTGCGTTTCTTCATAATTATTATTCTTGTCAGTAATCAATTCTAACAAGTTTAATTTTTAATAGGATCTTCTCATCAGTGTAACAAATTTCCTGTCTTGTTTTACATGCAGTTCCAAATCCCTGCTCATCAGTGCTGTAGAAATATCAGCCAGGCTCGGGCAATACTGACATGTATTACACACCAGATGAATTCAAAGCACAGAGACCCATGTTTGTCATCAACACTTCAAAAAGGAAACAAGTTGTGGTTCATGACAAGACAAACATTAAAATTATCTGTGAATTCCACAATACACTCCCTGATGACACGATATGTAGTGTTATTCTCATAGGTGAAAAATCATATGTTTATGATGTAAGAAATGAGAGAGTCACAGAGCAATTCTAGAAGAGCTCTGCTTATTACATTGTTTTAGTACTAGATGTGCAAGTTGAGCCTGGTGTTCAATTGAACTTAAACCAGAAGTAAATATGTGTGGGTGTGTGTGTGTGTGTGTGTGTGTGTGTGTGGGTGGGTGGGTGTGGGTGGGTGTGGGTGGGTGTGGGAGTGTGTGTGTGGGTGTGGGTGTGGGTGTGTGTGTGTGTGTGGGGGGGGGTGTGTGTGTGGCGTGCGTGTGTATAAAAGAGAATATATGTGCATTTACCAGAGTGTGGTCTTACATAATTGATAAAACAGCAATATAGAACCTGATAGAATAGGAAATAGTAAAAAATAAGGTTTTTAACATGCCAAAGTAATTAGTTTAGTTTGTAATTATAAGAAACATAAGTTAATTACAAGAAATATAAATGAAATGCGCTAAATAAGTACAATTGTTTGGTTTGAAGGTAGTGAATATATCGAATTTGTGCAAAAGTTTGCATTATAACCAGTGAATTAAACAACGTTTGCATTAGAATATCACAAAATAGCATACTTATTAGATTAATAACAAACTTTCTGATGCAGTAAAGTATTGACTAGGGCTGAATGATTCAATTACTGTAAAATATTAGTCTCAGATTGAAGTAAATAAAGTGTAAACAATACCATTTGTTTGTAAAATATGGTTGCTAATTCCTCTGATAGCAGAAATATCAACTTGTACCAGTAAATTTGAGAGTTTTAGCAATATTTGTCCTGAAATGGATATAACTGTAACGTGCCAAATACAAAATATTTAAGAAACAGTACAGTATATCCTCAATTTTGAAAGCTAACAGTACTCTAGTGTTTCTACATAGGCGTCAGTAGTGGTAAAATACATCCAGTCCTTAAGATTTTTGGCCATCCATTCATCCTCAGCGTCACAATTAGTCACAAAAGCAAAAAAAAGCGAAATCTTGTGGATGTTATAATTTCTACTTTTCATGCAATCACCTACACTATAGTACTAAGTTTAGTGAATTTTGTTGTCTTCCTGATTGGTCTGTTAAAGTTAGTAATCAATAAAAATATACTTACATAGAAAAAATCCTGATATAGTTGGATTCTCAAAAGTATGTACAATCAGTGTTCTTGCTACATTTAGCCCCTAATATAGTATAAATTGAAGTCTAGTTAGTATTGGGCTGTAAAATGTTCTGGTACATGTAGTTACTTGAAATAGCAAATATTGGGTGTGTAACTGGTAAAGCCCTCAAAAAAATCAACTTCGTTTCCTCGTAGTACTCCCTGAAAGTGCTTCTTGCACGCTAATAATGCTCTGGCGTGTGTTCCTATGCCTCCTACTAGCCTCTGTAAAATTCATATTGACCAGTGCTTAACCATTCAACATGCCTGCAGAGCCTAAGCTTTAAGCTTCAGTCAGTGGAATTTAGTAGTGGAAGTCAATAAACCCTAACAACAACAACAAGATTCAACAACTACATCAAAACAAAAACAACAATAATAATAATAATAATAATACTAATAATAATAGTAATAATAAACTTTGTGGGTACAGTTTTACTTAAAAGTACTTCTTCCTTAGTGATTAGAGAAATTTTTTAAATAAAGAACAAAACTCAAAGTTAAGAATTAAAAATATAAGATACAAAAGGCAATAAATAGAAAAAATAATAAAAGAAGTTGAAAAAATTATCTTTGCAAGTCAAAATTGCAATAAACACTTCTGCAAGAATAGATGAAATTGTGATATTAGAGTAAAAAATGGAAATAAACTTTTAAAATAGCAAGTTAAAAGTTGAAAAATGTCTTTGTGAGTCCAAAATTTAATAAAAAATGTTGCCTGAATAGAAAAAATTGTGATATTAGAGTAAAAAAATAAACCTAAATTTCAGCTAAAGTTAAAGAAACACAGTTTGTGTGTCTAAATTCCCATGCGAACTCTTGCTTGAATCGTTCAAATAGCGTTTTCTGAGTAAAAATACACAAAAATGCGAAATATTGTCTCTAACAGTAAAAACATCTGGTCAATTTTACGTGAATCCTGATGTTTATAAGGCAATAATCAAATGGACTGTGGTTCGCAACCCCGAAATAAGGGCAAATAGTGGATGCCATCCACTTTAACTTGTAGATACTGGAACTGAATGTTCCTAGTTCAGCCAAATTCCTTACGGATTTGGTTAAATAGTCTTTGCAATGTTACGAAAGGCGGCAGAAATACCGCGTAGATTACTTCCACCAAATAAAATTGGAACCTCAAAGAAAATCAATACTCGTGTGTAAAAATTTGGCGACACTTGACTTCCATTCAACTTCGGAAGAAGACCAAGCGATGGGGGCCGTAACAATAGAGAACCTTTCTTCCCCCTCCCGTGTCCATGAACGCGCGCGGTTTGTGGGTGCCGATGAATGCAACCACATAACAGGTTCTTCCGTAACAGGTTAATATTAATAACATGGATTCTGCTCGCATACTTCGTTTTCATATAGGATACATCGTTCAATTTCTTCGCCTTTAAAGCGAACATGTGTTATAATACCTTCTACCTCCGATCGAACGCGTCGGCACCGGTTGAATAGGGTAAATCCGGATCCTTAATTATAGCTAATATGACTCACCACCGACGCCAAAATGGCCGGACGTGACGCCTTAGAATAGGTCGAAAATGTCTTTTGTACATTAATGGAAAAACCATTAATTCCAAGTTCCCACGTGTGCCTAAAGCACCCGTGACTCATATCCGGCAGAAACGCATTAATAAAATACAACAATAGTGTTAGAATAGTCCGAAAACGAACTCCATAATAGTGTCTTTTGTACCTTAATAGAGAAACCATTAATTCCAAACTCCAACGTCAGTATAAATCATCTGTGACTCATATCCGGCAGAAACGCATTAATAAAATACAACAATAGTGTTAGTTTAGGTCAAAAACGGAATACATAATAGTGTCTTTTGTGCACTAATGGAAAACCATTAATTTCAAACTCACACGTGTGCATGAGTCATCGATGACTCATCTCCTCCTCCATCCCCGACACGTGACACTTGATTAATTAACAATAGCGTCACCCCTCGATAAGGAAAAAAAACATTAATCATAATGATAAATGACAGAATAACAATAGCCGAGCGTCGTTATGAATAAATTAATAGCTCCTAAGTATTTTTGATTCTACTACTCTTGCCTCCTTCGTAAGACTACGCTTCGCTACTGATTGTAAGCAAGTGCCAAGGCATTTGGTCTGTCTTGTCCCATTGCATTTCTTAAGCAGGTTTTAATACGCTTCATTGTGATGAAACATCGTTCAGATTCAGCTGTTGCCACTGGAGTTATTAAAACTATGTTTGTCATTTTTACTGTTTCGGAAAAGGTACCCTCTAAATAATTTTAAATAAAAAATGAATGCAATCTACTGATAGAGTTTATGTTTTTCAACTCTTCACTACAATAAAGAACACGAAGTTCCCTCTTTAGTTTTCCCTCTTCTATGAAGGGAAAATAAATCTGGGAAGATGCCTCTGTTTAAAGATTGTTCTCTTTCATTATGTCCTCGTAGAGCAAGTTCATGTCGACCACAGAATTTTAAGCAATCGATAATTCTATTTAATATATGACTATTTTTCTGGACAAATTCATTGTGTCTTGTAATTGACAGCCTACGTCCTTCATCAATTTGTGTTCGAACATCAACCCTGCCAAACTCACTCAAACATAGCGAATGAAAGCCACCAAACCACTACAGAACAACACGCGAGATCGAACGCGACGCAACGGAGCTAGCCCCGAATCAGCACTGAAATCCATTGGACTCTCTCCTCCTCTCTCTGCTAGCATGTGACCTTCACTGTAACGTAGGTGGGTGTAGGCCACACCTTCCTTTGGGACGTGCCCCGGAAAACGATAATTGACATCAATGCCGCTAGGAGCGCTGTCGTATCCATTGCAACAGACGATGAATTTACGTGGGTAAAAATCGCCTTTTAAAAGACTGTGTGATAGTTATGCGTTATGGTGATTGATAATTACGTGAATCCGTACGTTTTTCTTTAGGGGCTAAGCCCCGGAAGCCCCAAGGGACGATGCGCCACTGGTAGGTTCAGTCCCGATTAGTCTTACTGTGCATAAAGCGAACTTAAAACTCCAAATCAACCAACACACACCATATGTGTGTGTGTGTAATTCTTGATCTCATCTTGACAAAGTCACATATAAGGGCATGGAGGGTGATTCAAAAGTCCCTTAACACCCCCTATAAAAAGTAAAGGAGTTAGGCTGGGTACAATTGGTCAAGATAAAAACAGGTTATGCTTAGGGGGAACCACATTGGTGTGTTCCAAGCAGACGTCCACCATATTGAATTGAACTCAAAATTTTAAAATGGGAAATACTACATTTGTTACAATCATGCAGTTGTAACTTTTTCCTGATTAAATATAGGTTGAAGAAACCTTCACAACTGCACAGGGGCGATTTCTCCATGTAGGAAGTGAGGAACTTTCTACAGTTCATTTACACTTATTTCCAGTCTTCTACTTTTATAAAAGTTTAATGTGCGTTATAAAATTATGAGCGCAATGTGTACATTTGACTAAGTTCGTTACTGTTCGCTATCACTCGCTTGCTCCAGCTGACAGCCCAAAACGACAGTCTTCCCTCTTCACTGCTGCTGAGGAACCTCGATCTTTCACCTACAGCAGGATGGGCGAGGGGTATTGAAGGGAGCGGTAGCGGCTCGCTCGGTTAAATGGTCAGCGAGGATGGATCGAGGGTTTCCTCATCAGTGATACCAACCCTAGCAGTATGGTTCTATAATAATAATAATAATAATAATAATAATAATAATAATCCTTTGCGCAACAGCCCTGAAGAGCCTTGGCTTACCTAACGACTGCCGGTCTCCCTCCCACGCGTTCCTTCGTCACCTCTGCGTGGAGATCTGCAACCAGTATTGGAATAGTCGGGGGATCAGCCCGACGTATCCCCAGCCGTTATACTAGGTTTCCGGTACCGGATTACGCTTACTCATTCGAAGCTCCCAATTTCCTCACGATGATGGGTTGCCACCGGCTCTATACATAGGCCGAATAAATTCCGACCAGAGCCGGATTCGAACCTACGCCGTCCCGCAGCGAATTATCTCAAGACGAGTGAACGTCTTAACCCGCATTATGGTTTTTTTCCTAGCATAATTTGAACTTCGCTGGCATCTAGCAGCACCCTGTGTTTGGCAAGTGCTCTTAACGTCCGTCCTTGGGAGACAGATATATTTTATATCTTATTTGCACTTCTTTCAAAAAAGAGAGAGCATGCCTACTAAAGAACAAGCTTTTAGCATCACACGCCGACCCATCCTCTCGTTTTATTTTTTACTTATCCTCCCCGAGTATGAAAGGAAATCGGTAGAAAGTTGGAGGTCACAAGAAAACATACTGGTCGCCGTTCCCAATGGTCGAATTTTCTCCAACTTTTACAATCACACAATACTGAACCCATTTCATTCATACTGAACCCCCCTTTCCCAACCAAACAAACAATCAGCAACACAATGGCTAAACAGACCAAAGTTGTCACACAGAGTACAGTTTGGTGCTTTTTATTTACACTCAATTCGCGATTAAAATTACCACCTGAGCGCTAGTGTCGTTTCCAGTATGGCCGCTCTAAGTAGGATAACTCTTTGTTTACATTCGGCAGTAGTACGAAACAGCAGCGTGTTGTCATGGCTGCTATGGAGGGGAAACGTTTAAATTACGCGATATTTTCAAATATTGCGAATGCGATGTGAATTCCAGGAACTCCAAAGAAGGTGAAGCTGTGATGAGAACGAAGCTTTTATTTATGATAGGCAAAAATAACAGGGAAAACGCAGACGAAACTAATGTATACGCAGTTCTTCAAAGCAGTGCTGTATCATCTGCACCTCATGTTGTAACTGGGATTCTCGGAAATTATTTGAAAGTAAAGAAATTGAAATTGACCCCCTTGAATAGCTGGCAGGAGAAAATTGCGAACATATCGTTGCAGTTCTTTCTCGATAATATTCACGATTTCATGACCAGGCTATCCTCACTGAAAAAGGAAAAAAAAAGGACATCGTACTGAATGAAGCAGCAACATTAGCATTTCCATTTTCTTTTTCTGGTTACATTTGACATTAATTCATTCTCAAACTATTTTCATCTTCTCTCTTAATCGACTTGCACCTGTTCCAAATTTCACACATACATGCATTGGGTAAGACGCTTCATGACTTTTCGAAAAATAAAAAAGTTTTATTTATAAAGTACAATTTTAAACTTTACTTCCATGGCAATCTCGAAAAATAAAGTGAATAGACTCGTGCATTCTTCGTAATTTCCTTGCCGAATTCCAGTGTTATTCCCCATGCCAGTCTTCAGTCAATCAATTACGTTTCCCCTGATTTATTTACAAATTTAATTTTGTTGATTCCACGGGGTGGTAATACATGACAACTTTTCATTTGTTCTGACCCATAAAACGATTTAGAGCACAAAAAAACCTGAACAGTAGACCTTACTCTTTCGCATATTCCCCATGCTTTAAACGACTTCAACACAACGTATCCTACTTAGACTAGTCCCTGAAAGTCCCACCAGATGGCATATCGGTTAATTTTAATCGCGAATTGTCGGAAGTATCCCAATAGTGCTGTATTCCGTAAATTACCATGTTTTCAATATAATTTTCCCTATAATTTTCTTGCCGCCCCCCGTGAAATTCGTGCCTATTGTACGCATGGACGTCCGCAGGATTTTTTCCAGTAAGGGACAAGGAAGACATTTTTTTCCAGGGGTTGCAAACAAGGCACATTTTCTCCAAAAATAGTGTTGTTCCCTAAAAAACATTGCTTATAATTGAATTTATGATGTTCATGTAATAATTAACACATATTATTGTGGCTAAAATGAAATTATATGTGTGAAATACATAATTTTTGGTTGACTTTGATTTTCCAGGGGGGTCCACGGCTCCTCCTTGCCCCCCTTCCGGACGCCCATGATTGTACGAGTGAACAAAAATGAAGTCTCCCATTCTTACGTCTCTTTTATCGCGATTTCAGGAAAGTTCGTGACCAGAAATATGGTAATAAGCAAGCTTTAATTAAAGCATAAACAATACGTGGCCATTTTTAAGGAAGTCCATCAAATTAGCCAGTGAAATATGTTTTATTCATGAACCTTTCCCTGCATTTTGGGACCAGTGCGTCGACTTATCTTGCCTGCGTATGCTTTGACAAGATGAATAATTTATTAGTTCAATAACAGGTGGCGTATGCACACGGTTCTAAGAAAATCTGTAATCCAAGGGCACTTGGTTTTATCTTGAAGATTCGGTGGGTCACGTGATTTCAATGGCGCACGCACAAAGGTTTCACGCACATGGTAGTCGATTAACACTTATGCAAATGCTTCTGGTACAGAGTTTTAAAGGTCATTCCCACGATGCAAGGTCTTGGTCAAGGAACTGATCTGAGCGACTCTGTGGTGGATTCATTCACTGGCATAAAATGACTTTTTCGGGTATGTATTACCTCGAACTTACAATCAACGGCAGGCAAATTGTCCATCACAATGTTCATTCTTCTCTATTCTACATCCTGAGGTATGTAATTCTGTTGATTCAAATCAGATATTGTCCTTTGTTTATTGACTTTTTAATTTCAATTCATGATCATATTCTGGGAGACTAAATGAAAATGATGGTGGACAATTTGTCTAGTATTTCCTTTACTGTTGGGTGTACACAGTCCTACTTAAGTTATTTCTCGAGCACTGCAAGGCGCAATATTTTGTATTCGATTAATTCTGACTATACTCAACTGGCAGAAAGAACAAAAACTCTTTATCTCTTCATTTTTGTGTGCTCATGGCGTATTAGAGTTTCTCGCTTTACAATTGTTTCTGCCTTCTGCTAGGTTCATTGAAATTGTATTGGTTCAGACGTAGTCTTAGGGTTTAATTGCTTAATTTTAGTCGTTTTATACCCTGTCCCAACTATCTCTGGAGCAGGCAAACGCAAATAGTGACGCGAGACTGCTCCACCAATGAACACGTGAGAGGGAACGGAATTGCGTGGAGGAGAGGTGGGGGGATGCGACTGCAATTACCAGCCTTCGCAGCAGCGTGTGCTTCGCTCTGCCCACTCGATTTCCTCCCCTTCTATGACGCGAAGCGAGGCCTTGCTCCAGAGATTTTTGGGACAGGGTATAGGTGTCATGAGGGAACGTGATTGTTATTGATTGGGAGCCACCTCTGTCCCCAGGGTGCGAAATCACTGCAGATTGGTGGGGGTGGGGGGTGGGGGAAGGAGCAGACAGACAGATAGACAGACACCCACCCACACACAAAAGGTAAAGTGCTCCCCTGTACATAGCACCACGCCATGAAGGCGTATAGGGGGTGTGGTGGTAACGCCCCACACTTTCTTGTTCCGGTCGTGAGTGGGGGTGATGTGATCAGCATCACGCCCCTGACCGCCTTTATCCCCCAGGGTTTTTCCCAGGTACCCATGTTATTCGACGCTGGGTGGGCGCCGGGGCCGCTTCCATCGTTAGAAAAGTTCCCGGATTTGAACCGGTCGGGGATCGAACCCGAGACCTTTAGCATGGTAGTCAGACGCGTTACCGACTTTTTTTTTATAAAAGGAAATACCCTCTACACGGAGGTATCCCCCACCATTCACACTTTTTCTCATTTTAAACTTTTCAATTTTTACAGTTTTTCAGTTTTCTTATCATCTGGACAAACACAAATACCCATATCTTACCCGGGACTCGAACCCGGAACCCCTGGCGTTGTAGCGCGCTCTGCTAAACACTTCGCACGGAGGTCGACACCACTCCGCCACAGAGGTCGACTGAGCCACCCACACACACACACACACACACTCTATATATATATATATATATATAACAGTTGGGCTGAAAAGTTCGTAGGCTAACGTAGTAAAAAATATTTTTTTGATTCGATTTTATTATTCAATATAGTTGCCTTTGAGGGCGATACAACGATTATAGCGGTCATACAATTTTTCGATGCCATTTTTATAGTACGATTTCTCTTTAGCCTCAAAATAGGCCTCAGTTTCGGCAGTTACCTCTTCATCAGTGCTAAATTTCTTTCCAGCGAGCATTCTTTTAAGGTCTGCAAACAGGAAAAAGTCACTGGGGGCCAGATCTGGAGAATATGGTGGATGGGGAAGCAATTCGTAGTCTAATTCATATAATTTTACCATCGTTTTCATTGATTTGTGACACGGTGCATTGATCGATTGTGAGCACGCGCGGCACCCATTTTGCACACAGCTTTCGCATGTTCAAATATTCATGCACAATATGTCCAACACATTCCTTTGATATTTTTTAAAGTCTCAGCTATCTCGATCAACTTCACTTTACGATCATTTAAAATTATTTTGTGGACTTTTTTTGATGTTTTTCGTCGGTAACAGCCTCTTTGGGGCGTCCACTGCGTGCATCGTCTTCGATGCTCATTTCGCCTCGTTTAAATTTAGCAAACCACTTCTCAACGGTTGATTTTCCTGGTGCAGAGTCCGAATAATGTTTATCAAGCCAAGCCTTGGCTTCAACAGTATTTTTTTTCGCCAAAAAGCAAATGCTTTATTAACACACGAAATTCTTTTTTTATCCATTTTTTCACAATAACAAAAGCTGCTTCACTCACAATGCTATATCTCACGAACTAATTATCCGGCAGCTGTGAAATTTATACACGTATCTTTTGAAGGTTAGTACTAAGTAAAAATCACATGGATTTAATTCTAGTAACGCCATCTATGAGTCAGCCTATGAACTTTTCAGCCCAACTGTTATACACGTATACACACACACACACACGTATATATAATGTCATTAAATATGTATCAATTATTAAATAATCAAATTATATTATAAAATATACAATATATTATATCGACTGTCTTTCATTCAAAATGTAATTGCAAATTGAAGATTTTGATGTACTACTGAAGCTATGAACAATGATTTGCGTGAGGGAGGAGGGGCAAAATTAAGACACATTAAGAAGATAATACTTTCCTGTATAAAATTCACATATAAGTGCTATTACATGTTTTATTGATATATTTATATACTTCGTGGTTGCTAACGAAAGGCGATGAGAAATGGAGAAGAATTAACAAGTAGGTCTATTTTCTGTGTTCTGGGGATTGCTGGGTTCAGTGTCCTAAGAGATGAGGCTCTTTGTTATCCGTTCTTTTTTTAAACTGTAAACACATTTAAATTTATCTTGATTTAAAGTTCAATAATTTTTATGGAGAAAATAAACTACATTTTGTGCAGTTAAATACTAATTAATCATGTTAAACTGTAAATGAACATGGCATCTGATACTTGGCAAAATATCTTTAAAAAATTGCTAAACTTCAGGTACAAAGACTACAAAAATATTTTAAGTTACAATTATACAGCACATCCAGAATGTTTTATTTTCACTGAACGAAAAATTATTAAAATTATGATATTTTATAATAATTATTATAGTTTCATTAACACACACAACAAACGATTCCATAGCAGATTCATATAAACAGTATCAGAAACGGAAAATGTACATTTACATGTAATTTTTGTTTGCTTCATACGGGCGGAAAGAATGCTTAAAAAGTGCTTAACGTCTAAGCATTCTTTCCGCATTTGTATTCAAATATTTTACAAGGCTGTTGACCAGAAAAAGCCTTTCTATAAAAAAGAACCCCCCCCCACACATATATATATAGGTATATATATCTAGTCTGGCAATAAATACTGTTACAAATTTTCGGCTTGGACTGTACATTTGGTAGTCAGGCTCATGAACCATGCTTGTGCTGAAGTTCACTCCTGACCATTGTGTGTTCATCTGTGAAAGAGCAAGCGTGTATCTTCTTCCGCTTAGCATGGAGTGGGGCGAATATGAAAACAGAGTAGCCGTAATTGCTCTGCATATGGTTGGGAAGTCACTCACTGAGATTTTCCAGCCCCTAAAAATCCCGAAGATGAGCAAAAGGTTTGTGTGTCAGACAATTCAGAGAATCACTGAGACTGGTAGCATGAAAGATCGCCCAAGAGTTGGTCGACTTCACACCGTATGAACAGCTGCGGCTGTTAAAGCAGTGATCTCTCGCATCCGCCAAAATCCCATCCGGAAGGAAGTGATAATGGCACAGGAGCTGAACATTTCACAAAAATCAATGTTCAGGGTACTTAATGAAGACCTTGAAATTGGAGCTTACCGGTGGAGTACTGGAAATTTTCTGACGACACAAGTGAAGAAGCAGAGGGATCTGAAATGGAGACAGCTCCTGCAGCGGTACGTTGCCAAATGGGTATTGCAGGATTCTCTTCACTGATAAGAAATGGTTTACCACTGAATAAAGTTTTAACCGCCAAAATGAATGGGTGTATGCTTCAAACTCTCGAGAAGTTTGTGAGAGAGTTACAAAAAATCAGAGATGCCACCAACCCTCCTCAGTCATGGTTTGGTGGGGGTGAGCTATGAGAGTTCCAGCAGGCCTCATTTTTTAGAAAAAGGGCTAAAAAGCCGTGCGAAAGTGTATGTGGAAAGTGTCTGGACCCTCTCGTGACACTGTTGAACCAAACAATGTTTCCCAATGAATCCTGGATGTTCAAGAAATATTCTGTCCCAGCTCATAAGGCAAGGATGACACGACAGTGACTGGAGACCAGTGTACTCGATTTCATCTCCACTTTGATTGGCCATCTGATAGCCATGATCTCAGTACCTTGGACTACAAACTGTGCCCAGAGCTAGAGGGGACTGTCTGAAAGAAGAGACACCCTATAATTGAAAGTTAAAATCGTTCCTTGATAGCAGCAGGGGCGGACTTTCCCATCAAGACCATCCGTGCTGAAATAGATGCCTGGCCAGGGAGACTTCGAGCCTGTGTGAGGGCGAAAAGTGTACATTTTGAAAACTGATTGGTGCTATTTGTGTGTAATATATGTAAGTGTAACATACTAACAGAACATTTAAAAATGTGAAATCATATTCAATTTATTCACAAAATAGTGTGTAACAGTATTTATGGCCAGACTAGGTATATGTATGTATGTACGTATATGTATCTATATTGTTGGCGTGTGACCTTCTTCTTCTATTAAAGGCTATGCTGTTAAATTTCATGAAATCTTGCTTCGTCTAAAGTGAGGTACAGTCTAATTGTATTTCATTATGTCTACTAGGAATGGCCAAATTCGGATAATTTTCGATCCGGATATCGGATATTTGAATTATCTGGATATTCGGAATATCCGTTTTATTCGGATATCAGAATTATTCAGATTTTTGACTATCCTAATATCTACCTAATAATGTGCGTGGAGTGTTTTTGCAGATAGAAAATGAGACATGTCAACATTGACTTGGAAGATATTACAGTTCCGATGAGTACTCCATTAAATTCACAGCCCCGAAAGACAGGAATAAAGCCTGGGTTGAGGAATCACCTGAAACCCGCTGTGGAATATTTTCAAGAATATTCTCAAGTTACCAGCATCCATGGGTTGCAGTTTCTTGGCGAGAACAACCGTCCATTGAAGGAGAGGTAAGTTTCTAAAGGTCCTCATGATAAATTCATAAATGTGAATGTGTTTTTGAATGCAAACTTCTAGTATGTAAAGTGAAGATTGAAAGAAGTAAAACTTGAAGTACACGCAATGTTCTGCAAATGAAAATGTGTTGATAACTTGACATCTTCTAGATTTCGCGATTGCTTTAGCATTTACTTCTCTTGTGACAAATAAGGCTTTTAACATTAATTTTGGGGGGCATTTTTGTCTATCATTGGTCCAATAAGGTATATTTTTTAGTATTTCAAGTCATTTTTGGTCATTTTCTTAATTCTGAAGCTTAAATAGTAGATTTTTCAAGCTGTATTCATAGTAATTTAGTGACTTTAAAGTTTAAAAAATTTCCTCTAAACATCACGGTTTGAGTCATCTGCGTACATGGCAATTTCGTTCTATGTATATTCAAGAAATAAATGCCCTCTTTGATTGAGTATGGCAATATAAAAGACATGGGGAATGGAATCCAATTTTCATGCTTCTTAGAGAGAATTCACACCGAAGCGACAGGCGACACGTGGCGCTTGGGAACGAGCCAATCAGCAGCAATATTTCACAACGTAGCAGCATGACGGACCACATAAGCCTGCGTTCGATTGCTGAAATCCTCAAGCGACAGTGTTGCCTGTCGCATCGGTATGAATTCTCCCTAACATATTTAGAGATGTTGAACTCCAAAGCTCCCCTCTTGGCACACATTTGAGTCTTTTATATGCTGCATTTATTGAATTAACTTGATTTGATTTAATTTTTGTGATTTAGCGTCCCTTTCTTACATTTTTGCCTAATCGCGACGCTGAGGATGAGTGATGATGTCATGACATTGATCAAGGGACACTCACAGAGATCACCCATGGTCAGGCCGGGATTCGAACCTGCGACACGTGGCGTCGTAGCGCGCTGTGGTAACCACTCCGCCACGGAGGTGAGCTGCTAAATTGGATTTCGTAATATTATGAGTAGGTCTAGGATTTTTCTGACCTAAATATCACCAAAATATGCAAAATAAAATATGCTCTTATGACCTAAAATTTTACAAAATATGCACTGTAATTTGAAAAATATGCCCTTATAACTGGACTGTTTCAAACATCAATCTCTAAATGATGAGATATTTTCACATACGTACTAGTCGGTAGCGCGTCTGACTACCATGCTAAAGGTCTCGGGTTCGATCCCCGACCGGTTCAAATCTTGGAACTTTTCTAACGTTGGAAGCGGCCCCGGCGATAACCCAGCGTCGAATAACATGGTTACCTGGGGGAAACCCTGGGGGGTAAAGGCGGTCAGGGGCGTGATGCTGATCACATCACCCCCACTCACGACCGGATCAAGAAAGTGTGGGGCGTTACCTCCACAGCCCCTATACGCCTTCATGGCGTGGTGCTAAGCACAGGGGAGCACTTTACCTTTTACTATCTTTAATTCACTTTGCGGGCCCTGAGCTGCAATGGACAATGAATACTTTCTGTAAATGAAAATGAAAAAATGATTTTGCTGCAGTCCAAAAGAAAACCTCTAGTGAACATCAGAGTAAGAACGAATCCACTTCAAAAATGACGAAAATATACTGAATATTACCGAAAATCCATCAAAATATGCTATATCACGCAAAAATGGCCAAATATACTAAAATATGCCCTTAAAAAGCGCCTTAATTTAATTAGTATCTTCACAATATGAATTTCTATATATGCAGGGAACATATCACCCTTAACAAAGAAATATATGCTAAGTCATGAAAATCCTATCCCTAATTATGAGTATACAGGGTAAGTCAAAATGATGGACCCGATTTCAGACATTTATTCTGTGAAATATAATAAACAAATGTTATTGTGAGACATGTGCTAAGAAAGGTAAACTGTCAAAGTTTTTTTCAGACAAATCACAAGTGTTCTATGTGAGCACCTCGCGTAACACGGCACACATCAAGCCGATAGTCTATCTCCTGACAAACCTTGTGTAGCATGTTGCGGTCAATATCAGCATTGGCTGCTGTGATGCGGGCACGCAGGTCATCCAATGTTGTTGGAAGTGGTGGTACGTAAACATGATCCTTGACAAAACCCCACATGAAGAAATCACATGGGGACAAGTCGGGGAACGAGGTGGCCAATGAAGGAGAGGTCGATCCTCCGGAGACGCACGGCCTATCCAACGTTGTTCAAATGCTCCATTGAGATGGTCCCGAACGCTGCCATGGTAATGTGCAGGGGCACCATCCAATTGGAGAATGAAATCTGCGCTATCCTCTGCAAGCTGTGGAAGGAGCCATAGTTGCAGCATATCAAGGAAAACGAGTCCCGTCACAGTACGTTCATGGAAGAAAAAGGGTCCATAAATCTTTTCATGGGAAATGGCACGAAAGGCATTCACTTTGAGAGAGTCGCGTTTGTGTTCCACAAATTCATGGGGGTTAGCAGTTCCCTAAATCCTTACGTTGTGTCTATTCACTTTCCCTGAAAGGTGAAAAGTTGCATCATCACTGTAAATTAACCTCCCAGAGAACCCATCCATTTCCATTAATGCGAGGAAATCAGCACAGAAGGATGCACGCAAAGCATAATCAGTGTCTTTTAAGGCTTGAACTAGTTGCAAGCGGTAAGGGTTTCATTTGTAAACGTTTCTGCAGAACCCGCCAGACAGTTTTCTGTGGAAGTTGAAGTTCTCTCGCTGCCCGGTAGGTGGACTTCTGTGGACTCCGCACGAAACATGTGCGCACTCGTTCCACTGTCTCTTCCCCAGTCGACGGACGGCCAGTCGATTTTCATTTACAGATGCAGCCCGAATCTCTGAAATGTTCATACCACTTATGAATGGCCTTCCCCGTAGGTGGCTCTCTCCGATATTTGGTATGGAAATGCCATTGCACACTAATCACAGATTTGTTCACATGATAATCAAGCACACAGAAAGATCTCTGTTCTCCAGTCAACGCCATTTTCCTGCTCGCTGCTGACTCCTAGCGGTAGAAAGTGGAAACACTGCGTGGAAACTAAACTTTGAAAGTTAACCTTTCGAAGCGAATGTCTCACAATAACATATGTTTATTACATTTCACAGAATAAATTTCTGTAATCGGGTCCATCATTTTGACTTGCCCTGTAGTGAGAAATGAAAATGAGATTGAGAATCTCGGTGGGGCAGGGCGTCTCACTGACCCAGGTTCGATTCCCGTGGTGAGTGATTTCAGTTTTCGGCAATATCCCTGCATGAAGTGGCTCTGGGATTCGCCCAGATTCTAATAAATAACCTGGGAGTAAAGGCGATCGGAGCGTGGTGCTGATCACACGACATCTACAAATATCCCAACGTACCTTCACTGTTTGGTGCAATGTGCATGGGGTAACTTTGTCTTTTTTAATGTAAGTGAGAGAAAAGAGTTAAGTTGGCACCACTGTTGGTAGCGATAGAAACGAACTGTAATGATAGATGGTTCTTTGAATGTTTACTTTGAATATTTTTTCATTAACAAAATTCAAAATTCCTTTACACGCCTGAGAATGTTAGTTTATTTTTGAGTGACGTGTGGTCAATGTATCGAGTCCCACCATGACAGTATCTTTTTCTGACTTTCAACTAGAGTATGGTGGGGCGTAGCTCTTGTACTGTGTTTATCAACATGTGGATATCTTATAATGGACTTGGTGAAGAAGTGGCAGGATTCGCCAGTGATTGTGACCTTTGCGGAGAAACCAATGTCCATATCGGACATCCCTTTTCCTGCCGTGAGCTTCTGCATGCTCCCAACTGTCGACAGGAGGAGGTTTGATATAGCAGAGGTCCTAAGCAGATGGCCGAACGTCACCGACAGAGAGTAAGTCTAATCTTATTGTATCCTTTACAGCTAGTTGTACAGCTTAACCAAGATGAAAATACTCTCTGCTAATAGAATCGCGAACTAAAGGGGCAGTCATTTGTTATCTCTCGTCTCTTCCTCCTTCTCTCATGCCTTTGACAGTGCTGCACAATCTGGCAACGCGGGAACAATGTAAGCATCTGGTTACATCACCCACGATCCCTCCGCTTGCTTACGGTTGAAAATTCAACTACAGCGCCACAGGGACATTCTTATCTTGGTCAAACTGTAACAGTCTTCTCCCTTCCTTCCCTTCCCACGCACGGCCAATCAATGTTACCGATCCATTCTTATTTTACTAACTGTCTGGTAACGGAACAGTTAGTAGGCAAACTATAATGTTGTGTAAGTTTTGTTCCAAAAGCTCGAAACAAACTCTGTGTAACGCTTTTTCTTATTGACTACGAAATGCCACACCCAGAATTCAATTTATCAAAATATACTGTAGCGTAGAAATTTTTATATTTCATCATCTATCGTGGCCCCAAAGTGTAATTCATTTCTTGGGTCCTGAATTGTTCTGTACTTGAATGCTTGTTTGAATCACGTTACCAGGAAAGCTACATTTTATGTCAACTTTTTAAGCAAGTTCAAGAACATTCAAACACGCCATTGCTACAAAAATGGTAAAATGAAGTGTAAACATATAAATAAATATTCCATATTCCAGTATGATATAAAATTTGTAATTCATGCAATTTATCCAGAATACAAACAGACGGATCTAGTGAGTATCACTACTGGCAACACTGCAGCCAGGACAGAAAGAAGGGTGGGGGCTGTAAGGTTAAACCTGAGTTGCCTCCACTCGCAATAGAATCTATTATGGTTCTATATGTTGCACACTGATTACCCGTTTGCATTCCAGGTACAGAATCCTTGTGGGTCTTCAGTCACTTGAAGGCTGCACACCAACCCTTAGCGCAAAGAACGAGAATGCGACAGAGGAAGAGAAAGAATTCTCATCGCAAGAAATAACACCAGACGATCTAATGCTTGTCCGTGAGGTAATTATAGCTATATTGAGAGGAAAACTGATCTACACCAATGATTTGTGTGAATGTTTCATGTGCTTGGGATAGAAAATGCACGATATTTTGTATCTATATTAGATTATATTTTTATGGTTGAGACTCATTTCTCAGTTTCAAAAAAGCTTTTTCATTCAATAACGCAGTTACAAGTAATAGTTACTTTGTGATAACTGTAACTAGTTAATTTTAATAGTAAGTGTATGTTGCAACGTCCACCCACGCAGTGCTCAGCACCACGGCGCAGGAGTACTGGTACTGGCTGCGTTCAACACGCTAAACACTGCAGTTGGGTGGTCGGCAAAAGTTTACCTATATGTGCTAACTTAATTAGTCGTAGTACAAAGACTCAGAAATACCTCAGGGCTTGCTGGGTGTAAAGAAAGACTAAACCAGGTTTATATATATATATATATATATATATATATATATATATATATTATATATTTATTATCATCTGAACACAAAGATGTCCGTTAGCACACGAGTCTTTACCTGTATCCCTTACGTGCTTTTACCTGTACCATCTTTAGACTCAAAACAAAAAGGGGGAAACAGGGAACATCCAATTCATCCCTCGCAGTGAGGCGCCAATGGGGAGTATGGAGACCTAATTTTATTTAGGGCCTGGTCGCCGCAGTCGTCACGGGTTCCCCTGAAAGAGAGAGTAGGTTGTCTGGAAACCCAACGCCACACTACCCTGGCGGGGTGCCGCAGGTTGATAGGGGAAGGAAACCTCTCGCAGCAAGCGGAGTGGGTCCTCTCACTCTAAAGTGGAGTTGTTCTCTCTCGCCAATAAGCGGAGTGGGGTATCTCTCACTCGAAAGTGGAGTGGGTTCTCTTGCCAAAGGCAGAGTTCAACCTCTCTCGCTGGAAGGCGGAGTGCGGCTTCTCTCGCCCGCAGGCGGAGGACAACTTCTCTTGGGTGCTTGGTCTCTCGCAAGAGCGGAGTGCAACTTCCTTCCTTCCTTAGGATGCTTGGAATTCTCGCAAGAGCGGAGTTATCCTTCTTCCAGGTCCGTTGGTAAGAGAGATTCTATCGTGAGCCGACCTGAAAGCCAACTGCACTCCGGGATTTTTTTTTTTTTTTTTTTTGGGATTTGGCGTCAGGATTTGTGTATCCCAGCATATTGTTTATTTAACATTAACTGGAATCGACAATAATTTACAATACTGTTACAATAATTACTTTTCTTTACATCAATATTTTACAAAAACTAACGCAACTGTCGCGTTAGTACAATTTACAATGTTCCCAGAAAATCCCCAAAATCTACTCACTACTACATATATATGAACATTCACAATCACAATCATTACATTAACTTGATTGTTATTTCATTTATCTGGTTTATATAAACAGTCATGGACGGGGAAGTGAAACCCTCTCTACTCTGGATTTTATCTGACTTATAGCTTGCACTAGTGGGTCACATGGTACCTTACGGTGCCAAAGCATCGACTAACTGGGTAATCACCCGTCGTCGTGTCGACCGGTCCGGCGCTTCCCGGATTGTTTGTAGTCCCCAGAGGAGCTGTATCAGGCCTGGGAGTATGTCGGGCTGCGCCAGTTGACGGAGTAAATCCAACAAGGACGCATGATCTGGTGTCGAAGGGTCTGCTTGGCGAGAAGGCTGTCGAGCTGTGGGAGGGCGTCGGTCTCTCCTACTGGGTGCTGGCTTCTGATTGGTTGTAGTTCTGGGACGGTAATCTCTGGCTGGCGTCTTCACCGGTACGTCCTGTCGAATGGGTCGTGGTATGACCTGGCGTTTTGGGTCCGATTGGGCCCGTCGTTCTTTCTTTACGTTTTGAAACAGGGAGCACCCCCTGTAACTGGCGTAGTGAGATAATCCGCAATTTGCGCATCTTGGCAAGATAGCTTGGTCCTTGTTCGGGCAGTCGGAGAATTTATGTGGCCCCGCGCACTTCACGCAGCGAGGCGTAGCAAAACAGTGACGCTGGCCATGCCCGACCCTCTGGCAGGCATGGCATTGAAGAATCTGCTGGGAGTGGTATTTTTCCACTCTAATCGTGTAAGGTCCTAGATGATCAAGCTGGTATATTTGTTGTGACTTCTCAGTTCGAGGCAGTACAACCATTATCAAAGGTAGCGGGCGTCTGGTCGAAGCGGGTCCGTGGGAGCCCTGGACTGCATTTGGTGTTGTCGTCTGACGTCGAACTGGGGCAGTTAGGCGACTGATACTGTGGATGGTGAATCCATATCGCCCTGTCAGGAAGGTTTGAATATCTTGTAGATTTACATCTATCGGAAGGAATCGGAAGATTACTTTAAGTTTGTCGGCAGCTGACGAGCCGTACGCGTGTCCAATGTTTCTTTTCGTGAGGAATTCACGGATAGCTGTGAAGTCCATTTCATCGCATGCCTGTACTCTACAGCAGCCTCTGCTGTAGATAAAACTAGCGTTAGGAGCAATATGGTCGTGAATGTCGAGTGATATCTTCTGAGTTGTCGTGTTGTAGATGGTTATGCATGGTGGCCTGCGAGTCTCCACTGGGTCACCGGTCGGCTGCGACTCTGGTCTGCTGTCATCGTCTGACTCGCTGGTGGTATCTGCATCCCCCTCTTTTTCTGGTCGGACTCTCTTCTTCCGTCTCCCCTTTTCCATGGCTGGGGTGGTCG
This sequence comes from Lepisma saccharinum, assembly GCF_977018435.1. Classification (NCBI taxonomy): domain Eukaryota; kingdom Metazoa; phylum Arthropoda; class Insecta; order Zygentoma; family Lepismatidae; genus Lepisma; species Lepisma saccharinum. The sequence goes on from NW_028143214.1 coordinate 82,575, forward strand.
GGATCGAGCAGTTTCCGTGCTACCACGGCGAAGGAAAACTTCCGAGGTGCTTCGCCTTCGGCATCTCGGTGAAGGATGCACTCCGGGCCTCGCTGCTCTGGCTTTATACTCGCGGTGGCGCATGGGTGGTGAAAATAGTAACTACAAGTACGTGTTGCTAACTCATTTTTTTTTACATATTGCAATCTTCGTACTGAGAAATATCCAAGAAGTGACATTAAGAAAACACTAGTGGGAAAATCACTAGATGCACGGGTCAAATATAAACTAAAACTGTGTGCATTCAGACAATACAATTAATAATGAGCCTCGCAGGACTTTGCAACGAATTGAACAGAGTAAATGACAATAAATGATAACATTTACCAAATACAACGACCACGCAGGGTCTAATAATGAGCGAAGTTAATAAACGTAGAGGTGGACCCGTTAACATTTACAGAATACAGCGACCACGCAGGGTCAAATAATAATAAGCGAAACTAACAAACGTAGAGGTGGATCCGTTAACACATTTAAACATTTAGCATGCATTCTTCATCCATACCTTCTTAACAAAATATAATATTGCGACCACGCAGGGTCGTTAAATGTGGCGACCACGCAGGGTCGTTACAATGTAACTGTAACGGAGTTACTTTGTTTCCTATAAGAATAACGTTATCAACACTTACTTTTACAGTTACAAATTGTTAACTTGAAAATGGTAACGTGGGGGAAGAGCTAAAGTTGGCAACCCTATTTCCAAATAGGTGTCTTCTCTGGATGTTAGGGATGAATGAAGAAGGCATGTACTTATAATATACTTGCGTGCAAAGAAATAGAGCCACCTCACACTTTTGACATAAAAGCGGTTGCTTTAATAGTCAGAGAGATGTGGCGCGACAGTTATATATGATTCGCTCAGCAGTTCGAAGAGTATGCCAACGTTATGAAGACACTGATTCCTTTCGTCGGCGGCCAGGAACAGGGACAAGGCGTTCTACAACTGTGAGAGATGACCGCTTTATTGTGTCAACCAATCAGGTCCGCGAATGAGCGAGCCCGGTTGCCACAGCTAGCTCCCTGCAACCTTCTGGAAGCGTGAGTGACCTCTGCCTGTTTGTTCGGCTGAAGAGCAGACGACACGAGAGTAACGGCAACAGTGTGCGAGCGACATCTGCTGTTAGCCCGCGAAGCGCTCTTTTTAAGGCCTCCTGCAGTAGTCAGTGGACAGTAAGACGTAGGCTACAGGAAGGGAACCTGACCCCTCGAAGAGCTGCAAGTGGTCCAAAACCAACGCCTGCTCATCTTAAACATCGAGAAATACCACGATTACATTTAGAAAATTTTCACTTTTCAGAATAAAGCAATGTTAATAAATTTAGTTTCACTTTAAGCGTTATTAAATGATCTTTCAAACAACATACTTCATACTTCTTTTATTGTCTTATTATCTACTTTTCTTTCTTTCTGAAAAACATTTTATGTCAAAAGTGTGAGGTGGGTCTATTTCCTTGCACGCAAGTATATAAACAAGTACTGTAGTGTACCTTTGATACAGAGTTAAATGTGAAACCACAATTAATGTACTGTTAATAGACAGTTACAACTAAAGCCAATACATCATTCCTGTTCATTCCAGCAAAGAAAAACCGAGATTATATTCTTTGGACTGTAAATGCTTCTACAGGTTTAATTATGGACTAAGTGTCAACTTTATTTGAAGACTACAGGGAAAGAACGTTCTTTGTCCATTTTCTTGATTTTACAGGAGAGCACGTTATTTCCTTCTTATGTAGGGTTACCAGACGTCCGGTTTTTCCCGGACATGTGCTACATTTTAGTCTTATGTCCGGCGTCCGGGAGGGATTTGAAAAATATCATAAATGTCCTAAATTTTGAGAGTCACGTAATTTTAATTAGGAAAATACGTGTTGCAGTTTAACAGAGAGAAATCATGCAAGTTACAAGTGTATGAACTTCGCTACCAAACTCAATGGTGAAATTTATTTTGATTCAGTCGTTGCCCAAAAAGAAAATAGAGGTTTCTGCTAGAACATTAAGGTCTCATTTGATGTCATTGTTCACTGCTTGAGTGGAATTTCTTGCCTTAGGGTTTATACTGATGGAACAAGGTGTTTCCATTCTTATTCAATATTTTGATTGTAAAAAAAGGGGTATAGATATCAAAGTTATTGAACTAGAAACTACCCTAGATTAAACGGTAATTGCTGAATAATAGCTTGTCATTCCAGGACATCATGAGAGAGTATTTTCGTTACCATCAGCACAACGGAGCCATGGGAGAAATTTTTTTTTTCAAAAATCTGTAAATAGTTTGATACTGAGGTTCAGTATAATTTCGAGTTTGACTGTTCAGTCTCTCATAAATGTATTTTGATTTAACGCAAAATTTTTGATAAAAATTGACTCCTCTGAGAAGTTAAAACATGTAGTAAGAAATTCATTGTTTAGTATTGATTAAAAGTTTGAACATTTTTCACTTAAGAATTAATATTTTTTTAAAAAGCTGAAAATTTTAAGTGTCCTACATTTTGACTTAAAGTCTTACATTATGTCCTACATTTCCTTACAGAGATCTGGTAACCCTATTCTTATGAGCATGTTCTTTCCCTGTATACCTCTTTGCAATGGATGGAAAACGCACGGTCTATTCGTGTACAATTCCTAGTTAGAAAGGCCCTTCATAGAGCTATTTGATAGCACCTTTACCTCAATTTGGCTAAAAATGGACAAAGCACGCTCTTTCCCTGTGGTCTTCATTTGTAAGTTCCTTTACAAAAATATTCACATTAGGTTTTTTGCTCTATTTCAAGGTATTGCTCCAGTGCAGCGACTTAATTACTAAGTGTGAGTTTAACGGATTGAATGAAACTTGCGAACAGGAATTCCATCCCAATTTCATGCACGGATATTGTTGTACGTTCAATATGTTGTCTCCACCGGATACGTACACGGATCATGCGTAAGTATTTCCAGTGTGGTATTTGAAAAATTCCCAGTGGGGTGTATTCCATATCTTCTTTCGAATAGTATGCTTCAGATGCTAAAACTAAGGCTACCAGAGGGGAAATTCCCCCTCATCCCCCCTTACATGCAGAACTCGAAATGCATGAAATCGATGTTGATTCATGGTGCTTCAATTGTCACAATTAAAAGCATAGTTTTGTTTTCTTTGAAATGATCGTGCCTGATTTTCTCAATTATGCATTTTAGTACATCACAGGGAGCAGCAGGAGTAGTAAAGTACCCTTGATGCATTTCTGTGTGTATTTTGATGCACCAAATGCGCATCGATACAGTCCCCCTTTTTTAGTCTCTGTCCCGATTCTTTAAACGTAAAACGGGTCGCCTAAATGTATCTATGGCCATGTCCGAAAGGTGCAAGACTGTACTTGAAGGGAGCAGAGCAGCCTACGGCTGAACCTCGCCCGCTAAATAAAGGAATTATTATTATTAGTATTATTATTATTAATGGTCTGGCAGTGCGGTCATGAAGTCGTGGACTGGAAGTGAAAATCTTTCGAACTGCACTTCGACTGCAGCGCCAAATACGAACAGTAGAGAGGACATATTGGTTTTTCACTTTTTAAACACTTTTTTTTTTCTCCACAGAAATCACATAACATTTGCAAATGTACTTATACATACATTTCCACACATTAGAAGAACTACAACAACAAAAAACTTGCTGGCTTTCTACCTCCGCGATTTCAAACAAACGAACAAGTCCACTTGTCACATGACCGAGCCTGCAACCTTGGCATGCTCTGCGCTGTGTTCTTGATTCCTCTTCAACTTGACGCATTCGAACTGTACTAGGTGACGTCATTTCCGCCAAAACCGGTAGAAATTATTTCACATTTCAATGTCAACGATGTGTCATATTCCAGTTTTCTTAAAACAGTGGAGTTCGTTCTCTGTTTACCTAGAACTAATGTAACCAATTAACGAGAGTTTTCGTACATGAATTGCTTATAGACAAAAAAATAGAACGCTCTTTTAGTACAAACTTTGACAGCAATGTTGATAAATAAGGTGAACTTTAATCAGGCGTGTATAAACTTTTACAAAATGTTATTTGAAAAGAAGGATGTACTGAAGAAGTTCCATTCGTCGACAAAATATCAATGTATGACATTCAATTCTAAAAGACCCCTTGGTTGTAGTACAGTGTATATCACCATATTATGTAAGATATTTACACAGTATTTATTTAATAATTTGTTTTTTAAAAAACGGAACAGTTTATTAAAACGTGTATATTTTGCCGACCCGTTTTGTTGTTTTCAAAACTTGGTCACCTTAACTTTGATGCTTTACTGGACTCAATATTTTTGCCCACGGCTGGATTGCGCACACTTTTCCGGTTTTATTAGTGTTATCTGATAAGCCGTTGACAAGTTGTCACAATGTACAGGATTGCGCACAAAAAATGAGGCAATGTTGTCAGATGTAAAATGTTCTCAAGCCGTTCTCACTTCTGTTGTGTTTGTTTGTGTGTGTGTGTGTGGACTTGCACGTGCTTTGCTGGAAGGGTAGGATTAGATAGGCATAGAGGATGAACCTGATTGGTGGACTAGAATGTAATGGTCGGTTTGTTGTGCAGTAATTACCCTAACCTAACCTAACCTAACCTTTGAGTTTGAGTTTTATTTCTAATTTCTCTCTCTCTTCTTGTCTAAAGACAAAAAACAGTTTTGCGCACAGTCTTTAAAGATATGAAAGTGGCAACGTTCGATCAAAATCTGTGCGCAAAACAGGTCAGTGAGATTTGTGCGCAATTCTGGATCTAAAGTGTGCGCAATTCGGTTGCGGCGATATTTTTGTGTCAATTCACAGGTGTTCTGCATGTATTTATGATAGTTTTCAATTAGGAAAATAAAGAAATCATATATTTTTTCGATACATAACGATAGTAAGTAATTACATTATATTTGAACTAAAAAGACGTTACAGCATTTTAATTTTAGAAGAATATTTCTTTCATGTGGCAAACTGCCTTTTTTACATCATGCCAGGTTAGTCCTTTGGAAAAAAAATACAAGAAATTAATTGATTCATAGGTTTTTATACCATAGACGGTCATGGATTGTCAACCACTGAGAAATTTTGAGAACATTAGCACAAACTTTAAAAAAATATTTGCTAGACAAGTCTCTCTCTCTCTGTATATATACACACCTCCCCCCCAGACACATGGCCACCTCCACCTGCATACTTTCAGGGGTATGCGCTTTGTGTTCTGGTGCAGTAGGATGCATAAGTATTACCAACTAAATTGTCCTACAATTAGGACTGCAAGAATTGAAACAAAACGCCAAACAAGCTCCTGACAACCTCTGCTCTAGCATCTAAACCTTAAAAACACGTAGCTTGCAAGAGAAAATTTAATGAAAATGGTCATGGACAATTTGCCGAGCAATAATTTGTGCATCATACTGTACCTTTAATTAAAACCAGGGTGTCAATTTGCTAAGAATTTACTGCTTCCCCCGTATATTTGTATACTTTATTTATTAAATAAGTTACAATAAGTATGAACATAATTGCATTATGTATTTGGGTACCAATACTTGTTCTGGTAGCCAAAATAGGTCTTTTTTACATAATTTAGCTATTACATTTTTTTGGGTTGTTTGCCTGTTTAGTGACAACATATTTTGTTTGAACTGCCTCATAAGACACTATCACCTGTTACTAGCGCCAACTATTGCCAAGAAGAAAACTGTGGGTCTTGGCCGAAAGTTTCCGGCTGGGATCTGATGGAAGGTTATGTGGATGGGCCCGAGGACGACAGAGGGCTCTACCCCCTGCGCCAGCATGTGTCAGGATTCTCTGGACACTTGTACGTTCAGATAGAGATTGATGACGCTTCGAAGCAGGATGCCTGGTGTATCTTGGACGCCAATTTTCCTTCAGTTGGGGTATGAAATAGATTTATTACATTTCTGACATTATATGACTCATAAATATTGATTGCAAGCCATCCACATATTTTCTTCGAGTAAAACATTTTTCTTCTGAAACGGTACAGCTTTACAATAATGTTTTAGTTTTAAATTCCATAAATCATCTCGTACAGATTCTTTTCAGCCTTGCTTGTAATTATCAGTCACATGAAATAACCGCAAATAGCACAGTGGTTCGGATCCCACATTAAACTGTAGGCCCAGTTCCGAGTACCCTTCCTGTGCATAAAGTGGACTCAAAACAGCAATTCAAACACACAAACAAGTATTATTATAATAACATGCATAAAAATACCAAATAAAAGAAGTAAAAAAGCAAGTAATGTTTAAAAAAGTAAATATACTCCTGCCTGAACTCGCTCTGGTTGATCTCCTCATCCTAAAATCAAGAACATAGTAGGAAGTAATGACCCCTCAAGGAATAAATAAAACAAAAAAAAATCTTTGGGGATTAAACAAAACTTCCTTACGAAAAATTATACCCTTTTCGTCAATTAACCACATATCATGGATCATCCTAAGAATAACATCAGAAGACAATACCTGATTAACATACTCATCCACATACATCCTAATAACCTCTTCCGCTTTGATTATTTTATTTATTAGAGTTTTGTGTTATATCTCAACGTAGACATTTATTAGTATCTTTATTAAGACTTGAATTTATTGTGTTGCCTTTATATATTTATATATAAAACTCATTATTTGATTAGTAATCAAGAAGAATCCTATTTTTGTTTATTATTTCTTTCATTTTGTGTGTGTGAAGGGGCTCTCGCACAGTGGCGGCGAGTAAGGTGGGCAGTTGCCCCCCTCCTTTTGCCACTTCTGCCCCCGCACTATGCTAAACCTTATCAACCAAGGGAAAGTAAACTGTTCTTGCCCCTCCTCCCGCCCCCAACTCCCCAACTTTTGGAACTCACAGTTAATTTCAAGAAATTTTGACCCATTTAGCGCAAAAAATACCAATAATTAACTACTTTCCAATGCGATCCTTTGTAATTTACTGTGTTCGGGATCCCGAAAAGTCTGAAATCATTACCCCAAGTCGGCATCCGAGTTCGATAATAGTTCATGCACCGTCGTTTTGAAATACCTTTTTTATGCAGTATCCTTTGACGCGTAAAAACATGGTTTGATTTCTATGCATTGTGAAAAAGTACAAGAAGAAATAAGGAATTGTTCATCACCAAAGTTATAGATGTAGATGTTAATGCATAGGAAGCAAGGCGAATCTAGTTTCTATTTAAATAGTGGACTGAAGTCAGAATTTGTCAACAGCGCCAAAGTATTTTCACTCAATTTCAATTTTATGATTTGTATGATAATAATAATGATAGTAATAATAATAAAAAAGGTAACATACATGTTCTATGACTGAGGGACAAGATATGACATCTTACTCTGCTCTCCCTGAGGAAAACATCCTGTCCGAGCCCCCTGATTAGTAGGTTTTTTCATACGAAAGAACTCTTGTGAAGATTAAAAGATAAGTAGAAATGCTGATTAAGGCTGCGTGCGTTGGTATTTTGCAATTGTGTCCCTTATTTTCAACGTGTGACTGCGATATTGGCTCTTAATTTCATCTTGATCACCTGGCAACCCTGCACAAAGGAGAAGGTCGTGTACATTTCCTGCTCATGAGTATTATTATTATTATTATTACTTTTTTTTACATTTTACCTCACAATTCTCAATTAGAATCTTTTGTATCCCCGTTTAGAAGCTCGGTCAGTGGCGTCGTCGTCGCAATGCGGGGGGGGGGGTGCAAGGGCCCCGCATTATGCTCCTGAAATTTTATGTAATCGCAGAAATTACACAGTGTTGCATACAAAGAAAAAAGTCAATTTAAGATGCAGAAATATGGTTCCCAGTAACATCAAATGACGATCTGCAATAATAAGCAGTGGCGTATTGTCTCAGCTAGAGGGGCCCGGGTAACTTGTCATATGGGTCTCCTCCGAAATGCAGAATGACCTTAGTTTCTCCGCAGATGCCATCGATAGAAAAATATCCCTTACCTTATACCTATATAGCTACATAGGTTGTCGTAAACGTAGTGTAGTGTGTCAATTGTTTGCAGTTATGAATCCAGTAGAAAGATTCAGTTGCTCAACCAGTCTACACAATAAACTCGTGACATTTAAAATGTAACTTCAAAGGCGGCCCAAGCCTTTTCATTTTATAAAGAAAAATGTGAAATGAATTTCCCACATTGTCCACACCTGTTACGTTTTACTTCAAAGGGGCCAAAAAACTCAGTAGGAGGTGGAGTCCAGGGGCAATTATTCCTTTACCCTAAGGGCAATTGTCTCCTCCTCTGCCACGCAGTGTGTACAGCGTATGAGTTAAATATGATCATTATTTTTTATTTTGTGAAGTTTATTTTTCTTACATATTGAAATTTTGTAGACATTTCCATGGAACTAGTTTTTATTTTCCAATGTGTTCCGATTCTGTGATCTGCAGTGTTCGAAGTGAAAATTCCTAGCTGTGAATTTCATTGTTCGATTGATTTGATTGACTGCTTTATTTTACTTAATTCATGTGCCACTTTTGGCTAATTTGCGCAGATGGAGATGAGTGATGATATGATGAAATTGATAGATGGACACTCACAAACACCCATGCCCAGGCCGGGATTCTAATCCGGGACCCCTGTCGTCGTAGCGCGATGTTCTAACCACTCCGTCACGGGGACCGGCTTTCCTTGTTCGAGATTGGGGATAGAAGGAAGGAACCATGTGTGGATCAACTTGAAGACAACGAAGCAGGTGGATGATCTATTAATAAAACCGTTCTTATTTCATGAAATAGTTTTTATAACAAATGTGTGATCAATGGTCTATCGAAAAGAAATGGCAGCGTTAGAATTATGAATAATGATATTGAGGTCCATTAACACCAAAATTAAACACCGTGTCTGTGTCAACCATTTTTGGGGGAGGGGTGAGGGTTAAGTCCTTTCATTTCATTGAGTGACAAAATTTCAGTGAATAGAGTCCCATCGCAGCTTTATTTTCCATCTCTCAAGACTGGAATCCACAGCTATTTCTTCGTAGCAGAATTCAATTGACCTTGTGATGTTAGGCCACCATGGACAATCTAGAGGTCCGGTGCACCCCCATAACTGAAGAGTAAGTTTGCTTGAATATATTACTCACTATTAATATCAGAAGGCTAATGTGAGCGACTCTTACGTTGAAACTTGGCCTGGCGCAGCCAGGGGATGGCTTAGGGGCTGAAGGGGGCATCCACATAAAAGTCCAAAAGAGGAGTGTTTTAATATGTGTGTATTACATGGAACCTCATTAAAAATACATTTCAAGCAAAAAATACAAAAGATCACGAACAATATGTTTGGCAGCGGGAAGCTTCCCTCTCCTCCAAAAAGAAGAAACCCAGATCTTCCAGTTATTTATCAGAGATTCAGATCACCCTGATTTAGTTTCAAGAAGGTATGGGAAGGCAGAGTATTTGGGGCAGAAGTTAATTTCTTGTACAACTACGGGGGAGGGGAGGGACTAGCTAACTATTGTACGTCCGTCCCACTCTGGCATCAATATTTTTGTCACTAAGGGGGCCTCCAATATTGTGCTTGCAGGGGGGCCCCAGAGACCAGCGCTACGCCACTGAGCTAGGTAAAGGTAAACATGAGGCACAAAGTATAATAACGTTACGGATGTAGAAATTTACAAAGTTTTGACTTCGGGATTGTAATGCATTTCATAATTTTCTTTCAGATAAGAGTCCACAGTCCAATTGACCCAACACCAGACGTAGGGAATTACCACTACTTTCTAAATAACTCCTATATTATGTTCCGAGTAAAACCAAGCGCAACGTCTACTCTTCAGAATGTGCATAAGTACAAGCCAACAGACCGTCATTGCTTTGCAGCAGAGGAAAGAAAACTCTACTTCTACAAAATGTACAGCGAAAGAAACTGCCAGTACGAGTGCCTCGCGAATGCGTCTTTAGAGTTGTGTGGCTGTGTTCCTGCTTATCTACCCGGTAAGTGACTGGGAAACTCCTTATAATAAGACCGATACGGAGATGTTTTTGTGCAACGTCATCATTGATAGGTGCTGGATCGTAATACGGAATAGTATCACAGTCGCAAATGTATGTTGAATATGCAAAAATTGACATAGTTTGAAAGTAGTATTCCTACGCAGTATGTGTGAATAAGGTCTATTAGTTTCAATATCGTGGGAGTTTGATGTTGATATCGTGTTGCGATCTATGGCCTACCAATAATGACGCAGGTACATGTAAGAAACAAGTGTGTCTGCTCAGGCCTTTTTACAAGAAGGTAATGGTTTAGGCACAGTTGAGGGGAGATTGATAACCACCTAGCTTCTATTAATCAACCCACTTAGCGAAATGACTTACCCCAGTTGTCAAGCGATTTATTGAAGCTTGATACTTGCCTGTGGCCCCTCCTAACTTCTGGCGATTGACAAACTTTAGTTCATTTCTTCTGCCTGATTATAGAATATAGTACAGGACATGTTGATATCGTTTTGCCTTACTTGAGCATTTCGAGATATTCTGCACGGCATCCAAACCGAGTTAAAACATTTCAGCAACTCAAATTTCTTACATATGCAGGTTTGTGGCCAAATTATATGTTTAAGAGAATACTGAATTCATGCAGACATCGCAAAATAGACGATATTCAGCGAACAACTTCCCCCACAATTCATTGCGCAAAGTCAAGGCCGCAAACAGACCAAATCCTATGTTGAAAATATATCGGGTAAGCATTGTGCGTATGCTCTGTCCCGAAATGATTCAGGCTATACTTATCGCGATCATATGAGGAGTGTATACGTATAAAATATCTCAAATTTTCTCTATGTAAGAAGGCTTCAACTACGTTTTCCTTAAAACCTCGAATCAGTTTGCCTGGCTTCATGCGTATTCAACTGCTTCTTCCTAAAGTGCACTGCGTGATGAAATCAAGTTGAATATCATCCATTGATATAGACATCGGATGCATTCACACACACACATACACGATACCAATGTTAGCTCTTAATGATCTGATGCCAAATTAATTTCTTTAAAAACCCTGAATTCAAAGTTCTGTCAGTATTTTCAAGGACCAAAACTGAAACCAATTATAAAAATTAGGTGGTTCCTTATGTACTTCCACTGTTAAAATTATTGAAGTTTAAAAATTGAACTACTTTCATCATTAGGCATAAAGGGGAAAAAGTAACCGTAGTAGATAGATAGATTGAAATGAAATTAAGTTAAATTTATGGAAATATGTATGACTTATTTGTTTTTAATTTTAATTAAAACAGATGCTTTGTAACTTTCTTCTAGGAGAAAGAAGCACACGAATTTGCAATGTAGGCAATGATGCCTGCAGTTTCGGACAATTTTACTACAAAGGTAGGATATTATTACTACATATTATTTGAACCTTTTTCAACTTCAGTAATGAGTAGCTTGAATGTATTACACATGAATGATAATAAAGATGAATGTATTTATAGTTTTTCGGAAATTACTGTACCTTTGTAATAGTAGACAAACCATATATATAAAGCGGAATATTATCCGTGTAGAATGTAGTGAATGGAAAAAAAAATATTTATACTTAGTTTGAGTAAAAAGGTTTTTTCTCCCGGATGTATGAACTCAACCTGATTATTCTAAATGCAGCACATAACATCCAGAAAATATTTTAGATACATTTTACCAAAAACGTATTGGTTTAAGCCATTAATAAACTTAAGGAGTAATGCAATATTTTGTTTTATATCATTACAGAATACAAATATCTACCAAGATGTAACTGCCTTCCTTCATGTACTGAAATAAATTACGAGTCCGAATTGCAACAATTTGATTATAACTATGACTTCAATGAAAAGTAAGTATCATTTTGTGTGCTCTTTATTATGTGAGGATGTATGTATGATAATTAAGGCTTCCGTTTTGTAGTTCCTTGATTAGATTTCAGGTAGAGATTCAGAGTTTCTTGGTTCGGATTTCACTATAATCTGTACACTGCAAAAAACAAATACAGAAGAGAAAACCCTTGTAATGTGGCCGCCGCGGTGGCTCAGTCGGTAACGCTTCTGACTACAATGCTAAAGGTCCCGGGTTCGATCCCCGGCCGGTTCAAATCCGAGAACTTTTCTAACGATGGAGGCGGCCCCGGCGCCTACCCAGCGTCGAATAACATGGGTACCTGGGGAAACCCTGGGGGGGTAAAGGCGGTCAGGAGCGTGATGCTGATCACATCACCCCAACTCACGACCGGATCAAGAAAGTGTGGGGCGTTACCCCCACACCCCCTATACGCCTTCATGGCGTGGTGCTATGCACAGGGGAGCACTTGTAATGAACAGCGCCATACCAAAGGTGAAATATGTTCAGGAACTGATCTATTCGCAACTTTGTAATGCTTGAAATATGGTTTTCAATCAATTGTGACGTATTCCTTAAAGATTACTAAAATCGAACATAGTCCATACAATGGCAAACACTTTGAACAAAATCTCTAATTCAACGTGTTTTTTTTCCTGTGGTTCCAGACTTATGCAACACCCTGTACATTTCGGATCTCTACTCTCTACCTACATAGTATTTCGAGTTATCCGGAGTGCTATTGTTTGATGCAAATTTTCGGAAATAGCCAGGAATGGAGAGCTTAAAAAATTGGTATTCCTATTCCATTTCATGTAGGCATATACATTACAATTAAACCTACTATGTTACTCCTATGACTTAAAATTTGTTAATTTACTTATCGCAACATGATTGTAAGAAATAAACATAAAGTGAATGCATCTCATTCATTTTCTCTGTATTGTTCCAGCTCGACAAGCGCCATACTTCTATTTTATTTCAAGGAGAGGAACTTCATTGCTAAACAGAGAAGGGAACTGTATTCCTCAACTGATTTTATAGGTATGTAATGGAAGTACTTTTCAACATTTTTGATTTGTGACATATATTCTCGTCCCACAGTATGCCTTCACATATGGTACGGGTTTATGTTTCAACTCAGAGGGGCAAATACAAAACTAGATTTGGTTGCATTCACAAGTATACAAGTAATGTACCATCATGCTGGAGAATTAAATTGGGCATATTGTTATTTAGTTATTGAACAAAAGCACTGCCATTCCTTTAACTTTCAAGGTACATATGAGACACGTTCTTCCTTAAATTTGATTAGTTGTCACATTAATATTACATTCGGTATCCTTTAAATCTTGTATAATTAAAATTATGTATCAATTGTTACAATATATTTGATTCTTTTCGTCGATTTTCTGAAATGTATCTAACAGTTCTCATGTTTACAGTCATTTTGACTTTTTGCTTTGTATATCTTTTATATTTTTTCAGTGGCTAATAAAGCGTATTCCTTTTATTTCAGCCAACATAGGAGGAATATTGGGCCTCTGCTTAGGATTCAGTGTAGTCAGTGTCATTGAGATTCTGTATTTCCTGACAATTAGACTGTGCTCAAAAATAGGATCTCCAGCATGCTCATGCAACAAAATCCAACCGTCTGAAGGAGAAAATCCGTTTAGATTTCCTGCACATTGGAAGAAATAAGGGCGAGATGAAATGGGAGTCTTTAGAACATGAAGATGAACATGTCAAAAAGTTTATTTTATGTTCAGAGAAGCTACTGGGGACTGGACCTATTGAACCACTGAAGTGTGCCCCAACTGGGAATCGAACCTGGTACACCTTGATTGATTTCAGTGCACTTTCATATCAACTTTCACATCCGCGATTATTGTAAAGAAATATTTACCAGAGAATCACAAACTAAAATATGCATTATGGTCAGGGGCGGCTCATGATAAAATATGTACCCGGGCGAGGTGATTTTTTGCCCCCCCCCCCACCCTAATTTCTAATCTGCCATCCCCATAACTTTCCACCCTGGTCTCCCTACTTTCCACCACCCCTCAATTATACATGACCATGTGTCGCTTCATCAATTTTGTCACACATAAATGAACCACATCTTCGCGATTAGACAGAAGTGTCAGAAAAAGCAAAGTGTAAAATAAACCATATCAATCAACTAAATATCTTAAGTACTAGGAAATAACATTTTGATTTTAGTAATCTCCTAGCTTAAATTGCTACAGATTTTGCAATATATACTTATTATGTCATGTAGCAGTAGCTTCAATTAACTTTCGTCTACACGACTCCAATTCTTATGTACTAATCAGAAATATGATTTTGGCGCTACTCAGGGGAAGCCCCGGCCGGTCGTCCGGTCCGAAAACGGCCGCTGATTATGGTATTTATTACGCATAATCCTTCGCTGCATTCCGTTGTAGTGAATGGCAACATTTCTATAAGATCAATAGTATAAAATGATTTATGTTTTATAATAAAATAAATTTCTGCCTTGGTCAGCATATTGAGTTTTTCATATAAAATGAGACCCAAGACAGTGAAATCCCCTGTGGGGAGTCGAACCCGATACTCATTAATAAAAAATCGCTAGCGTTATTGTGAACAACCAATGGTTTTAGCATATACGCCGAGAAACAAAGAATTCTGGGTTCCAATCCTGGATATAAATGTTTCTGTATGGCGTGTTCTCGTCCATTTCATCAATTCCTTCATCGTTGCAATTGATCTAGACAGGTAAAAAAGCTACGTAAAATAAATATCATGGAATTTGCACTATGGATTACTACTCGTAATCATATTACTCTGCACATAAATTATTATCCTTCTCTTGGCTTCCGTGTTAATGTGATCCAAAGTGGCCTTTTTTAATTAACGAAAATGTGTCTTTCTTTGTGACCTTTCATTCAAATTAGTCTTAATGTCTCCATGTGCTATTTGCTGAATTTATATGTGGGCCTAAACTATAATTATGTAAATTTACTGTGCAAATATGTACATTGTAGTCTCGTATAACACATTTTTGAATGTATTGAGTATTCCATTCTTGACTTTGATTATACTAGGCCAGGGGCGCCGACTTGTCAAAATTATTGGGGAGGCTCTGATCACTGAAATAAATTGATGAATGACTCATTCCCTCCCTTTTTTAAGTTTTGGCCTCAGTGTTCGGAATGTCGTAAAAGCCCATGAATTCCTCAAAAATATTAAAATTTTCATTTACAGTTCGAATCAGAATGTCAATTGTTCACGGATGGATATGTCACAAGTTTTGTCAACCATAATAGCAAAATATTCCCGACTTTTAATATCTGCTACCATGGAGCGCAAAACAGATCTCCCTTATATATGAATTATCTCGTTCTGAATGTCATGTAAGAGCCATTTGTAGCCCGAACGTCTCATCAACTCTCCCAGTTCATGCAAATCTTCTTTTGAAACCTTTTTTAGTAAAAATGTTAACAATACTCACAATTATATATACTTAGTATATAGTAATAAGTCATGTGTTTTGCTGTATCTGGTCATAGCCCTACCCCCAAAGTTGATGGTTTAGCGGTCTCAGCCCCCAAAGTTGATGGTCTAGAACATTTCAAATGTGTTTTTAAGTTCAGTTCATATGGCAAAATTCAGAGTAAACTTTACAAGAGAAGCAATATAATACATTAGATCCTCTTAAGCAAAATTATTTGGGGGCTCTGCCCTCACATCGTTAACATTGAGGGGGGCTCGAGCCCCCCAAGCCTCATGGAGTCGGCGCCTATGTATTAGCCTATATACTATTTTCTCATCTTTATATATATTATAAGTATTGCATATAAACCTAAACAGAATAATATGAAATCTTTGAGATGTTGAAAAGGAAGTGTTCTTGTGTGTATGCGGGTGTGTTTGGTGTTAAAAACGCCATGCTTTGAAGCTTACTGTAACTATGACGTTTATAATTGAAAATTATTGAAAGAAGTGTTTGTCATATTTAATGATATTTAATTTTGGATCCATTTTTTAATAAAATTCTATAATAAATATACACACTATTTAATAATTTGTATATAATTCATTACCAGAATTTATTTTTGTTACCTATTGAAGATATAATTTATGCACACCATATTTTCAGAACATCTGCATAAAAACCATATTTGCAGGATTTTTTCAGAGGTAAGCAATAATCTACTTTCTTTAAAAGTAAAATATGGTATATTCCTCCCGGTCCTGAATGCTGCCTGAATTTGAACCCATGACGTTCTTTCAATGAGCCCTAAATCAGTCTCACCTGCAATCAACAGTTTTCTACAGTAAATAATTAAGGTAATATTATTAGAATGAAGCTATTTGTATGATATATGTAAATATCCCTTGCTATCTACTTCCGTGGGGGGTGTGACATCTTGCCCCTTCGGGTATTTTCAGTCACATTTTGCATCATCTTAACCATTATAAAACAACGAAAGATTGAAAATATGCAAAATATTTTTTTCTCATTTTATCAAACAATTTATCTTTAATTACACGTACATAAAGAAAAATTATACTAAACAATTGCAACTGTTTTTAAATAGTTTTTAAATATATTACACTTTATTCTACTAAGAACTTCTGTATTGGGTCTCATAAAAGTAGACTACGTCTAATAATGTTTCTTACAAACCCACTCATCTAAAACATATGCAATTTCTTGTCAACCAATGTTCTTTCGCTACCAAGGATTGAACCCACCTATATGTATTTATCTTGTATCCTTGCGTGTTGGCACTAGCTTCTTCTTCTATGTTATTTTATGGCTCACCCCCCGTTTGCAGCTTCTAGCCAAAGTTGCTGAGTTCAGGTTCTATTGTTAATAACGTTATCTATGTTCTAAACTGTTGTTGAATGTCATTCACTTTCTTCGAAACACTAATGTCTTCCTGTTCTTATGGTATAACAGCTTTGTGAGGTTATTAATTCAAATTGTAGTGTGAATCATCGTGGTTGTTTAAATAGTAAACTTACGTTTTCTAGCGAAGCTATAAAGAATCCAAATAACTATAGTGCGAGGTTCAGATATTAGTGTAGATAAGGATATCGGAAATGGTACCTGTGCATGCTGTAAGTGTTTATAGAGAGAGTCTCGGTATTGTTGTCTTAAGGGACATTCAAAAAATAAATGATTAAGTGTTTGATTAGCTTCTCCGCATTGGCAGGAAGTTGATGGCACAATCTTTAAACGAGCCAAATGTTGAATTACTAATACATGACCTGTTCGCATTCTTAATATAAAAACAATCACTGCCCGAGGTAGATTCATGTTTTGGTACCAAGGTATATGATTTCTAACTTGAGCATGCCACTTATAGGATGTGGTATTTTGTAGCTCTGTTTTGCACCACTCCTTCCCTGTTTTTGTAACTTATATTTTACCCTGGGTAAGAGATCTGTATAAGGTAGTCGAAAAGGTGTTTCATAATCCTCGGTTCTCGCTTTTTTGCATTTTCATCTACTATGTCATGATATTTATTGATTACTATGCGCACGGGTGTAAGTGAAAACCACTTTCTGTCCATTTTGTCGAATATGTTTCATCGTGCATATAATCAAGTATTCAAATGTTGTTAACTTATAAACAGCACTGCCTGTTCTCGACAAAGCTTGCAAGACACTCAGTGCATCAGTGAGGATTAGGGAGTGATTACTTCTTAGTTCTACAACGTAGAGGAGCGCTTGATATATGGCATAACACTCAGCCGAAAATATTGAAGTATCTTGTGGTACATATTGGCGATCAACTCGTTACTGCTGAATTTCATTTATTTTTTTACAAAAATGAATTGAATTTCCTTAAAAGCCTTAATATTTTATTGGAACATTAAACTATAAATTGTACAAGAAAAATATTAACATTAAACTAACTAACTAACTAACTAACTAACTCCCTAGCCTTCTTAAACCCGAAGGTTCATGGCTGCAGCAACACAGGCCTTCCATCTTTCCCTATCTTGAGCAAAATCTATATACTCTTTTCCATCCCTACCGATTTCCCTTAGGTCCATCTCAACGTTGTCCCTCCATCTTCGTCTTGGCCTTCCTACAGGTCTCTTAGCATCAGGTTTCCCAACAAGAATCCTGTAAACTCCTCTTTCCTCTCCCATTCGTGCCACATGGCCTGCCCACCTAAGTCTTCTTGATTTAATTATTCTAATAATATCTGGACATGAATACAAATTATGTAGTTCTAAATTATGTAACCTTCTCCACTCACCTGTCTCCTCATCCCTATTAGGTCCAAAGATTTTCCTAAGGATCTTATTTTCAAATACTCTCAATTTATGTTCCTCTTTCAATGTAAGGGACCAAGTTTCACATCCATATAATACTACAGGCAAAATTACTGTTTTGTATATTTTAACTTTTAGTTTCTTAGATATTAAACGAGAAGACAAAAGTTTATGAAGAGAGAAGTAACATGCATTTCCTGAATTAAGCCTACTTTTTATTTCCTCTTTAATATAATTTTCATTTGTTAATATTACTCCTAAGTATTTGAATTTGGAAACTGGTTCAAATGAGTTGTTATCAATAATTAGATTTTGATTATTACCTAACACTTGGTTTCGGCCTGTAAGCATATATTTAGTTTTCTCTTTGTTAACTTCCAAACCTATCTCTTTAGCAGTTTTGAAAAATATTTTAGCATTATTCTTAATTGTATTCACATCATCCCCCAGTAAGTCTACATCATCTGCATATGCTAACAACTGAGTCACACCATTTAATTTTAGTCCTTCTTTAGTTTCTTTTACCTTCCTTACAGCATATTCTAAGGCAAAATTAAAGAGCAATGGAGATAATGCATCTCCTTGTTTTAACCCATCATGAATTGTAAATTTGTCAGACATATTAATACCCACACGAATTTTACTTTCTGTTTCACTGGTGCATACTTTTATCATACTAACAAGCTTCTTAGGTATTCCAAACTCTACTAATATATTATATAATTTATCTCTTTTGACCGAATCATATGCTTTTTTGAAATCAATTAATAGCTGATGGACATTTTGATTATATTCCCACTTTTTTTCAAGTGTCTGTCTGATGTGAAAAATTTGGTCTGTAGTTGATCTGTTACGTTTAAATCCACATTGATAATCACCTATAATTTCATTAGCATATGGGATTAGTCTTGTTAAAATAATGTTAGATAATATTTTATATGTTGTTGAGAGTAGAGAAATTCCACGGTAATTATTGCAGTTCATTTTATCACCTTTTTTAAACACAGGAACAATTATGGATTCTTTCCACTGTTGAGGGATTTCTTCTTTATTCCATATTAAACAAATTAATTTATGAATTTGACATATTAATGAATTTCCACGATATTTAATTAACTCAGCTGGTATTAAATCAATGCCAGGTGCTTTGTTATTCTTTAGCCTTTTAATAGCATCTTCAACTTCAGTCAAGTTAGGTTCTGGAACTAAAGGTTCTGCTGTGTGCACTTCATTTACTTCTGATTTATCTCCTACATGAACATTTAAAAGCTCATTAAAGTAGTTCTTCCATCTATTTAGAATATCGCTTGGGTCAGCTAGAAAATCACCGTCTTTATCTTTTATCAAGTTTACTTTAGGTTGCCACCCCTTTCTAAACTCATTTACACCTTTATATAAATCTCTGTTATTTTTATTTTTGCTGTTTGTTTCAATTTCGTTAATTTTGCTTTTCAAGTAATCTCTTTTCTTACTTCTAAACGTGCGGTTAACTTTTCGCTTTATTCTATTATAATTGTTTAGATTTGTATCATCAGAGTTATTTAACCACTTAAGTCTAGCCTGATATCTTATTTCTATTAGATTATGACATTCATTATCAAACCATGGCTTACTTTTTCTCGCTTTATGGTATCCTATATATTATTAACATTATTTTATAAAATTAATCAATTAATTTTTAAATGTTTAATTGAATAATACATTTTCTGATGTTTAGGAAACCTCTCTGTTATTTGACTCAGTTGCACTTTTTACTAAACATGACCTTTTTCTTCAGAAATGGCTTGTTTGTTTTAAATTCTGGTCGTGAATATTCAATACCGGTCGCTATTTTCATGTTCAGATTCTCAAAACCCCGGACATTTTGCAATCCCGGACATACCCCGGACAGCACTAAAAAACCAGGACTGTCCGGGCTAATTCCGGACGTATGGTAAGCCTATCTTGTGGTAATGTAATGTTGGCACTAGCTCCACTCAGCAACTTTGGCTAGAAATCGAAAAAAAAAAAAAAAAATGTGGTGTGAGCTAACAAAATAATGACGACGACACCAGCTCCCCGCGTGGGAGTTGGCGAAAGTAGATTTTCCAAAGTTGGTTTGTACTTTGCTAAGTGTGAGGTGATGAACGTTTATTATTATAGTATGTTAATTTATATTGTGCTTTTTGTGTTATGAAAATTAAGGGAAACTATATACTTATTAGTAAAAACAATTACTTGCAAGTAAAACAACGTTTGGTTAGCCGTAAAGTGTTAGGGAGCTGAATAGATTATCCAAGGTAAGCAACCAACTTATTTTTCTCTTCAGAACACCACACAGAAGTGCTGTGTAGCTGATATGATAGCGAGAAAGTGTTAAATGGTCTTGTTTAAAGAACCGAAACACTTATTCTTGGTAAGAAAATATACACACTCTTGTTGGTAGTAATTCACAGCTAACTGAAAGGCTCATTTTTTTCCAAAACAAAAGCGAATCATCATCAAATTGATATTTCGTCTCTCCCCTTCACGTCATTGTCAATATTTAGGTCAGGGTGATTCTGACTGATTCAGTGTCTCGTTTCGTATTAGCGCATAAATTGAGCAGTTTTCAACGCAGAACATGATGTGATGTTGAGAACTTGGGTAGTTCATTCTGCGAATAAAATTTGTATTTAACAGTTTTTCTTCCTGATATGTCTATCATAGCATCACATATTTTGTATTAATTTCGAATACGATAGAACAATGCAAGCAACATGAGTTCACGTAACAATAATGAAGAGTTATGAAAATCATCGTCATATCATCTGATGGCCAAAACAGGCGAATTATTGTGTTAAAACAGCCTCCTCGATAACTTCGTGTTGACGCCATTGCCTTGTAATCAAGGAGTTACGGGTTCGATCGGAGCCTCCGAGACATCTAATTTACTTTCTAGCCACAGTAGAGGAATATTCACTTACTTCTTCAAGCTATGTTCCGCTTTACAAAAATTACGATCTTGATGATATACATCAAGTGAAAGAAATATAATGTTAGTACATCAATGGAATTTTACTACTTCGTTCAATTCTAATAACCTATTTCACAAATACATTGTGGATAATTTTGTACCTTTGTACTCAGTAATGGATGTTATATTTTCTCTGTCGATTATTTTTGTCAAAGACAGGAAGAAATCTTTATGATTATTGCGATGTAGTTAGCGAACTGTAAAAAATGTGTTCTTGTCTTATCAGCTTTTAAGGTAATTGGAAATGTAGAACGAAAATCTGTAGACAAGTTGCTAAAGTGAAAATCTACTAGTTTATAAAGAATCTGAATAACGATTCGTTTCGTACACTTGCACAGTCAGTCATTGTCATTTCATGTAACATATTTGCTTTATTTCAATTTATACTCTGTATAAAAGTAGGAGAGCGAGATCTTATCTCAACCTGTTCTAAATATCCCAAGTACAAGAGGAAAATATAAATATGAACTTATACGTCAGCATGGTACGATTTCAATACATGTCCAGGTACAGTTACAAGTAAATTGTCCTTGTTAGGGATGAATGAAATACACGCTGATATTCCTAAAACTTACACCGCGTCCTGAAAAACAACTTGTCTCTTGATTTTTACCTTATGTAACTTGTCTATCGAAAAGGGATATAATTATAAGGATTTTAGAATACGAATTTCTTCTAACAATATTCTCATGATAGATCATGAGGTTTATTGTGTTCTGCCTTTTGCTTTGGACTTCTTAATTAAAGTAAGTACTTGCATTAATATTTCAATTTTCCGTGTGATCGTAAATCCATTTTCATAGGCTTTAATTACTGTTAGATAATTTAAGGTTAGTGTTCTTAGGATCCAGGTATTTCGAATAGGTTAGGCTAGTACGGTTGCTGCATTAGTATGTGTACGCTTTCTGTCTTTGCTTGATGTAAAATTTGTAATACGATAAATGATTTTAAAAGATTGTAACCTTCAACTAAACCAGTGAAACCTGTGCAGCCAAATGCTCGTATTTACCGATTTCTAGAAAATTAAAATTGTATTCAAGTTACACACGGGAATTCAGTTTCCATAGTTGGAAAGTTTATTTAATACTAAATTCCAATCTTACAAGCCCTTTCCTCAACCTAACTTTTACAAAATGATCTAGCATGCATAAGTTGAATCGTAAGTGTTTATTCCACAGCAATTCAATAGCAATTATATTATATATTAACGATGATAATTCTTTACGAATTTGGAGTAAGTAGCTATCAATGTAGGATCAAATTTTATCTCTATCGCATTTTTTGCCCTTGGCAATTTGAAAAATAAAGGTGGATTATGCAGAACGGTAAGGATTGGATTTTACTTTTATCAACATTATTCACGTATTTTGTAATGCCGTATAATATTTGAAATGTTCTTGAGGTGAAAGCAACGTTCTGAATGAATAAGAAAGGACGATTCAGTCAGAAAAATAAACATTATACTCTTATAATGCTTCCCCTGTGCTTAGCACCACGCCATGAAGGCGTATAGGGGGTGTGGGGGTAACGCCCCACACTTTCTTGATCCGGTCGTGAGTGGGGGTGATGTGATCAGCATCACGCCCCTGACCGCCTTTACCCCCCAGGGTTTCCCCCAGGTACCCATGTTATTCGACGCTGGGTGGACGCCGGGGCCGCTTCCATCGTTAGAAAAGTTCCCGGATTTGAACCGGCCGGGGATCGAACCCGAGACCTTTAGCATGGTAGTCAGACTCATTACCGACTGAGAAATGCCATACATTGACTATAGTTGACTAGTCCTGTGACGTCACGGAAGCTGGTGTGAGGCTCGTATATAAGTATCTCGGAGGCCCCGGTTCGATACCTGGTGGAGATATATAGTAGCTTGCTTCCCACTTTAAACTATTAATACAGTCTCGATGAGCTTATCTGTGCATAAAATGGACTTCAAATAAACCTCAACGCTCATGCGACGTCAATACCAAATAATGTAAGTGTAAAAATAACTTATATTATTTATTCATTATAGTGGAAGTGCTCGATAAACGTGAATAATGGAAACACAGAATCATTTCATAATATTAATGATTGCTGAGTAAATTTGATTGAAAGCATGTGGACAGAAATACTATTTTTCTTTTTCTTTCCTAATTTGTGGCGATGGAAATAGGTATATATATATAGATATCTTGAAGTTATGAGTTAGACAATTGCTTTTATTTCAAAAGCAAAAAATATACCACAATAATTGTTGAACCATCTTATAATTATTACAAGCATGATTAGATACAATATTTCGGTACTCCTCTATGTACATCCACTGGTAAATGTACCTCGTTTGTGGTTTAGGTAACTTTATGGAAACATTCTCTCAACTTGAGCAAAAAATAGTAATTAAATACAACGTGTCTTTTGAATATCATAATAATGTTATATTACACAAATATACTCGTAGAGAATTAAACATTTGTACACGATATAAAATACGAGGCACATGTCAAAAATAGGGCCGATAATTTTTCACGGGGTGTTGGCAACACTGATGAAATTGAGCATGCGCAGGAGCATGCCCTAGTATTCTGTGCTTGCAACAGAGATAGAATCGTCAGAGTGGGGTTGCGTGCGTGCGAGTAGCAGTAAGGTGAAATAGCTGCCGTAATACAAAATCCCACCAAATGTGAAGTGAGATCTGTCATACGATTTCTGAACGCCAAAGGTCAGAATGCAGCTGACATCCATCGGGAATTGTGTGTCATTTATGGACCGACAGTGATGAGTGAAGGGAAGGTCAGGCAATGGTGCAGAGAGTTTCGGGAAGGACTTCAAATGTCCATGACGATGAGAGTAGCGGAAGGCCTAGTGTTCAGATGTACGATCTGGTGGAACGCGTTAACAAGAAAGTGCGTTCCAATCGCCGGTTGACAATACCTGAACTCGCCAAAGAGTTTCCAGAAGTGTTTGCGAAAACAGTGCATCGAATTGTGACTGACAACCTGGGGTATCACAAACTGTGTGCGAGGTGGGTACCAAAAATGCTGACAGACGCTCACGAAAGCAAAGAAGGACAGCTGCACGTGATTTTTTGGCCCTCTGGGGAGAGAATGGGGATGACCTGTTTTCGCACATAGTGACGGGGCATGAAACGTACGCCACTGAGGAGCCGAAGCAGCAGTCAATGAATTGGCGGAACTCTGGTTCTCCTAAAGCGAAGAAATTCAAACAAACACCATCAGTTCACAAAATCATGGCAACCGTGTTTTGGGACCAAAAGGGTGTGATTTTTGTGGAATTCTTGGAACCAGAACGAACAATTACAGCAGAGGTGTATTGCGAAACACTGAATAATCTACGACGTGCCATCCAAAATTGGCGGAGAGGAATGCTACGCTCTTGAATTTTTCTGATTCATGACAACGCCCGCCCATACACAGCTGCTCGTACTGTTGAGACAATTGAAATATTTCGATGGGAACTATTCAATCATCCCCCTTACAGCCCCGACCATGCCCCCAGTGATTTCTTTCTTTTTCTTCACCTGAAAAAGTGGCTTGCATCGAAGTGTTTCAACGATAGTGACATGCTCAAGACATCAGTTCTGGAGTGGCTGCACTCTCAGGCGGCAGATTTTTACGCAGAGGGTATATGGAAGCTTGTGCCACGCAATCAGAAATGTCTGGAGGTAAATGGTGACTACGTCGAAAAATAACTAAGGTATGTACTTGTTTATCAATCACAATAAATTTCTTCTCCTATAATTTTCTTGTTTCTTAAAAAATATCGACCTGTTTTTTACATGCGCCTCGTACAACTTCTAGATCCAATAGAAAGCCAATAAACTTTGCTTTCAAATTAATATAGGCTATCTATTTTCTTATTGCAGCACGACCTTGTCATTTGTATTTTCTTCTGCCTCATCCATAGACTTAGACATTCTGATGTTAGACTAATTGCACTAAAAAATAGTCCCATAAATAATACATAAAATGCTGTTTGAAGATGAGGCAATGTTAGTGATACCACGTGATTAGTACTTCTACCCATAGATTCTTTCTTCTCATACTCGTTTCTCCACTTACATATTAAACCAGAAGAAGATAATCTCTCTATTATTACATTAACTCTTGAAAGGTAAGGAGAAGTTTTGGGTACGACAAAGGTTCTGAAACTTAAACCTACTCTTTCTATTGCATGATGTAACGATTCTCTACCTTGAGGCGTTGCTATGTTGTTCATTATAGCTTGCACCATGAATTGTGTATAGTATAAAATTGAATCCCTTCTGTATGCGATACGCATGACTATTTCGGTAACATTTTGAACAATATGAGCTCTCAAGCTTAAGGCTTTCAACCTGGGATCTTCGTACCTTTTTAATTCCTTATAGTGACTCGCCACTAAAATAATGGGCAAATTAGATTCGTATACATCGTCCAAAGTGTTTATGTCAGCATAATAGTTGTCTGTGGTCATGTGAGTTAATAGTTTCCCCATATAAATAGAATTCATTATTGCGAAAAACATGGAACTCATAATGAATATTGTTCTTAGTATTCTTCTTCTTGGGAAACGCGGAACGGGCGTTTGAACGACAAGACGAAGAATGTAAAATACACTGGTTGTTATACTTGGCATGCTCTGTCTTGCAATAAGGCTTTGGGCAAATCTCTCACAAACAAACGCAAAGACAGACACCAGAATCAGAGAGACCCACAGATTTGCCTTGAAAGGTAGGAATAAGACCAACCATTTTGGGTAAAGGAGTGCCTTCGGTGTCAGAAAGACGGAAGAATCAAATATGAACACTTCGGTGTAATCGACAACCTTATACCTGCTCAAACTTAAGCTGCGTGGCCCAGCGCTGATATCTGAGAATGATGTGATCACTTCTCCAAGCGGACCCATCCAGGTCCCATTAGTATGTTTTATGTTGAGGAGCCTATCGTGGAATTTTTTCACAAGCACTGGAGTGAAGTTCATGCTCTTCACTATAACGCTTAGCAATTGTCCAGGATACCCTGAAATATTTAGTTTACCGTTCACTTCCAGGAATGACCAGAAGTATGGCAGAATATTCACTTCACTTATTCGAAGTGGATATCCTTTCACATTCTCCAGCTTCTCGTTAAATATAGTTTCCTGTTTGTTCTTTGGCCTTACAAGTATTGCTAGCTCAGTAAAATTAGATTCCTCACTGTTGGTTGATATGAATGGGTTGTAAGATATAACAGCAATGGAGTTATTACCATCATGTTCCGACTGAGCATCAGTGAGCTGTGTTATGAGTTCAACGTTCAAAATCTTATGTTCCCACAGTATTTGAAATATCGATCTTATATCCGCTCCAGATGTATTTAGCTTTGTAATCACAAATATGAATTTTCCTCGTGAATTCCAATAGGACAAACTAGGAGCTTGTTTAAGTATGTAGACAAGGAACTCGACGCTGCTTAAAAACACAAGAAAGCAATTGCTTTTACTAACTTTTGGTGTTTCATTATGCACAAAGTTCATTTTGCCATCCACGGTAGACGAAGCATGGACTACAAGAGGTAAACTACATCCTTTGTAAAAATGTTCGTTTATCATGTTAATGTCTCGATCAGTTGAAGCAATTACAATTAATTGACGTTCACTGACAAAATGTCTTGCACATATTTCGTATGCAGCATATAAAGATTGCTGGGCATCCTTCTCATTGTTGAATAATGAATCTAACAGGGTTGTTTTACTATAACATAAAGGGATCAATGTGCTTAGTAATAATAGGTTACTCTGGAAATCCAACATCTGATTTTTGCACAACCAATTAACGCCACTATTCCTCAAAATGGCTAACGCAATGTTCAACAGCATCTGAAAAGTAAATAGAACAAATGTTGAAAGTCGCACAGTACAAGACTATGTATGTTTAAAATGTATGCTATTATAATATCTGTGTCAAGTCCATAAAGGACACAAATAACAATACAACACTTCACAAATATTAGTATGCTTGATTACAAGTTATTGTGGAATTCACAATAGTGTATTAGTAATAACTTCAAATTCATCACAATGTCTTTACCTTCCTGCAAATGTTTTAAATTTCTTCACTGCATTTTAATTATATCTGCTCGAAGATTTGAAGTTTTGTTTTAAATCCAGTTTTTTCACAGATAGGTTAATCATCTGGGCTGGACTTACATTTTAAAGTGGGATCCGAAACATCATGTGCCTCGACCGTGTATTGAACCTGGGACCCTTTGATTACAAAGCGGTGACGTTACCACTAAGCCATTGGGGAGGCCCACGTATTCATCGAAACTTTCCTTATAATATTCTTCTAAGACTGACATGGCGACTTACATTGTTGTTAACTGAATAAGGAAACTCATGCTTCTCTTTCTTCTTTGAAGATAGATTATAATTAAACTATAGAAACATAGCGTGCTGTCACAGTGTCAAAAGTTGACATTTTGTTGTCCGACTATCGTGACACGTTAGAACACTTGGAATGTGTAAAATACGCTATGCAAACATAGCAGAGATCGAATCGCGAATTCCGTTAATCTATCAGTTCCTTTGTGTAATTGTTGAGGAAATAACACAGGGACGCAAATTAAATTCAATTTAATGTTGTTTTTTGTTTAATAGGTGAACTTTATTATTCGTGCCATGCTGATCACGAATATGAAATTCGCTTTTCTCTATCACGCAAGGTTTTCTTACAAATCAAATTTCAAACTTTGGGCTTTGTCCAATATTGCATACTGTTTTATTATAATTTTTCTTTTCTTCAATCAGAATAAGTAGCTTATCACACTAAACGCATCAACATGTTTATTTTAAAATGAATATAGACAGACACAAAGGACCCATATAATATAGAAAACAACATATAGCAGTATATAATATGCACACAAGAAAATCATTACACAATACATATTTTTCAGTTCTGTTTAGCACGCTTTCTTTTGTAAGCTTTTCTAACTTTCTTGTGATTTTCTTCTGGTGTTTCTCTGTACAATGCCCAACAGTAGTCAGCCATCATGTTAACACTCCAATGTCCTTGATACCTTTTCTCCATATCCCTCATGTCCTGATGGAACCGTTCGCCTTGTTCCTCACTTAATTCACCGAGATTTTGTGGAAAGATATCAAGGTGTGAATGCAAAAAAATGTAATTTGAGATTCATGTTGCAACCCAGCTCTTGAAATTTAAGTAACATATTCTCAACAACTTCTCTGTAATCAGGACTCTTGTGGTTCCCCAAGAAGTTCAACACTACACTTTTAAATGCTATCCAAGCATCTCTTTCAGCTACAGTCATTGTTTCCTCGAAGTCTTTATCATTCATTAATTTCCTAATGTCTGATCCAACAAAAACACCTTCTTTCACTTTGCAGTATGACAGGGAAACATTGTCCTTCCTTGTTAAGTGCCTTCACAAATTGTTTAATCAGCCCTAATTTGATATGAAGAGGAGGAAGTACAACTTTCTCAGGACTGACTAAATGTTGTTGTACGATGTTTTTTGAACCCGGGTTCAACGTTTTCCGTATTGGCCATTCTTTTTCTTTCCCAGTGGTAATATCGTGCCCTACTATCCCACTCACAGATGTAACATGGCATTTTCGTATATCCACATTGTACTCCAAGTAAAATGCTCAAAACTTTAAGATCACCACAAACCAACTAACCATGGTCCTCATATTTAATTTTATTAAGAACAAATCCGGGAACTTTTCTAACGGTGGAAGCGGCCCCGGCGCCTACCCAGCGTCGAATAACATGGGTACCTGGGGGAAACCCTGGGGGGTAAAGGCGGTCAGGGGCGTGATGCTGATCACATCACCCCCACTCACGACCGGATCAAGAAAGTGTGGGGCGTTACCCCCACACCCCCTATACGCCTTCATGGCGTGGTGCTATGCACAGGGGAACACTTTACCTTTTTTTACAAGTTGCATATTGCTGTAGGTTTCTTTTAGTGACACAGAATGAGCAATATTACATATTCCATTATGTAACAGAACAAATTTTAAACTTCTTTTGTTCGAGTCAATGAATAGCCTCCAATCAGTTCAAAGACAAGGAAAATTTAACTTAGTCAACAAACTGGACACATCACAACAAAACACGAGAGAATCTTTTTTCGAGAAATAAGGCACAAACTCTTTTTCTCGGTGTCTGTACCAGAAAAATGTTGTTCCACGAGCCAGCAAGTTCGTCTCGTTAAGTCTGGAACCAAGAAGCTCAGCTGATTCTTTAGATAAATTTAGGTCTGTAACTAAATCATTGAGTTCGCTTTGAGTGAACGGTATAGGGTCACGAGATCCGTGGGGGGGGGGGGGTCATAAATGTCATCTTCCATTTCACTTCCTTTCACTGAATCACTTAGTGAACCAGGATCACTTACACACTCAGACTTGATGGAGGTGTCGGTACAGGCAAGTCTGGACCGTGCAACACAGGTCTCATTGCAGAGGGAATATTGGGATGCACTATCCTCTTCTTGTTTCTAATATTTCGACCTACAATTTCACAGGAACAGAAGTAACAATCATTGCTGTGATCCTGAGGCTCCCTCCACACCATGGGTATTGCAAATGCCATAGATGGCCGCTTTCCCGTGCTCCAGTTTCGTAACACATGATCTA
The DNA here is from genome assembly GCF_977018435.1 of Lepisma saccharinum. Taxonomy (NCBI): domain Eukaryota; kingdom Metazoa; phylum Arthropoda; class Insecta; order Zygentoma; family Lepismatidae; genus Lepisma; species Lepisma saccharinum. The sequence goes on from NW_028143214.1 coordinate 112,337, forward strand.
CATACCTTGTGTGGGGCCCACGATTTATCTTGATCTCCTAGTTTCATTTTAAAGTATGCGTAATATGCTCTTCTTACAAAATCTGTAATTTCCTGTCTCTGTACCCGGGGAACAAATTCACCGCAGATGTAGCAAAACATATCTGGGCTATTCAGACAACCACGAGATGCCATGGCCACACCATGCAAATTAGGACTTTTGAGAGTTACATATAAAATTAATTTCAAATGATATATCAATGTTTTATATAGTATTATTTTCAGCATTTAGGCAAGAAACATATTAATCAATTTAAATAAAACAAAACTTCTCTGTATTTAAAGCTTGTTCGTCTTTATTACTTGTTGAATAATTTTGAAACGTACCAGTGACATCTAGCGACAATCACTTCAATTACACTGAAACGTGCATACCACAACCCACATATAAAAATCGTGAATTGTAAAAAATTCTTGCGTGATGTGAGAAAACTAATTCCAGTTTCAGCATCAGCAAGTTCAAATACATGTAAAACACGCAAAATTATAAAAACAACAGAACCCATGCGGCCCTGTGTAATCAATGTACAGACGGCGGCAAATGTATGGCCAGTCAAATTGTTCACTATTATTTTCATTTTATTGTTTATATATCGTGTGCGTTTCCAGAAGATGGAATTGTACTGATGTTTGAGCAAACATATTAACATGGCGGTGAACAATTTAGCTGCTATTACATTTGTCAACGTCTGTACCAGAAATGTCCACAGAATAATAATGGACGTACTTCATCAAGATATATCTTGATGTTCGACTTTCACGAGTACGAAAACATTGTTGCTGACAATCCATCAGTACACTCCATGGACTACCCTAACGATTTTTAAAGTGCGCTATAGATAAGACAAGAAAAATATGTACATGGTAATTGGGAGCTCTTTCGCAGTCATTAATTATCCTCCAGAGAATAATACGAGGACTATCCAGAAAGTAACTCACGTTTTGGAATAAAAAGAAGACAAGTGAAAGTAGACATTTTTCATTATATGTATACATTTTGAAGGGACACTCTTACACTACTTTTCAACATAGTCGTCGTACAAGTTTAGGCACTTATCATAGCGATGACAAGCTTATAAAGTCAATTGTCATAAAAGTTGGCACCTGTGACTTCAACCATTTCTACACACCAGCCTGAAGGTCTGCGTCGTCATCAAAGCGCTGCTTTGGTAGCAAGGTCTTCATGTGGGGAAACAAGTGGTAGTCACTTGGTGCGAGTTCCGGTCTATATGGCGGATGGTCGAAAACCTCCCAATGAAAGGCCTGTAAAAGTTCCTACGTCCGGTTGGCCGAGTGCGGGCGGGCATTGTCATGAAACGGCGATTTTCACGAATCTTGTCATTAATTTTTGCGACCAGTTCATCTGTCACAATGCTCGGTCGCCCACTTCGGTCTTCATCGTGAACGTTTGTGCGGCCATCTTTAAACATGAGGCACCAACGCCTCACTCCACTTTCACTCATCACATATTTACCGTAAACTTTGCACAGTTGTCGATGAATGTCGGTTTAGTGTCTTTCGCCAACAAAAATCGTATGACCGACAGCACTTCACAACTGGCGGAATTTTCAATCAGAGCTCTCATGTTAACAATGTATTATGAACAGAGCAAAAGCGACACGAACTTCACATGTCCACAGCTGGATGCGCACTGAACGGGCGGAAGTTCCTGCAGAAAATGGCGGCGCTCGCACCACCTCTAGCGGCACCCCGCCGAAACGTGACTGACTTTCTGGATAGCCCTCGTATATTATTTCTTTTAATTTAAAATGCAATGCACATTTGGGTAGCAATATTTACTTACAAACTTTGAGCACCGATATAAATACAAAATTAGATGAAATTAGATTCTAACTGTATTTTATTAAACCACATCAATCATAAAGTAGAAAGGCAATACTTTTTTAAACAAAATAGCATTAACCTAATCAATGGATGATATTCAACTTTACTTCATAACACAGTGCACTTTGGTGAAGAAAACAGCATGAAATCTGGCAAACAGATTCACATGTGTTAAGGAAAGCGTATGAGAATCGTTCTTACAGCGAGAAATTTGCGATATCTCATACGTACACATTCCTCATATGATCATGATGATCGTACCTTGAATCACTTCGGCAAAGATCACACGAACAATGCTTAAACGAGATGTTTTCAACGTACAATCTAATCACTTTGCCCGAAATATGGCGGCGGAGCGTGATTTCGCTCAATGAATTGTAGGAGAAGTTGTTCGCTGAATATATTCCCTTGTCTTGAAACTGGCAATAGACCAGGGGTGCCCACAAGGGGGGGATTATGGCGCAGCTTGCGCCATCGAGATTTTTTGGGGGGATTTTTCCCTTCAAATCATATAAAATTTTTATATATTTTTCAAAAATATAGTAAAGATTTTACACCTTAAATGCACCATATTTCATTCATTAGATGAAGAAAAGAAAGTCATTAAGGATATTATCAAAGGTGGTGGTGGGGTAGATATCCAAATTTTACATGTTAGATGGTGGTATCCACACGTTTTCGACCCCGAACGTGTCAAAGGAGAAGCTGGAAAAGACTAAGAAAGTATTGACATCCTATTAAATTAATATTCTTGAAAGCCTGCAAAGAAATGGATGTAAAAATTTTCTTGCTCGCTTCGGTCGCAATAATGTGTTGCTAGGATGCGTGCTTTGCTCTTTATTGAGGTGGATGTGAAGTTTTTATCCATAGGCAACCTGTTTTACACAAAATTGTATAATGTGTTGCATAACGTCAAGGCGTCTCATGATAGTTACAGTCCAGCCAAGGAAGACGAAACTACCTGGAAAGGACGATTCCAAACGCGAGAGGAGAAGCAGGGAGAAGCACTCGCCAAACTACGCTGTGGTATTTCGCTTGCTGTGTTGTGTTTGTGATGGCTCTTACAATTCGTAAGGAACCGTTTCGAAGTGGAATAAAGAAAATTGGGACGTTTTGGCCCCTGTTGCACATTCTACAAAACACCCTCGTTATACTAAAAAATGTCACGAGCCATTCAGTTACTACATTTATAATTATAATACTATATACAATAATACTATTATTAGTGAACACTCTTTCTATTTCACTTGTATCTATTTCTCTCTTTTCTCTTACTATTATATTATCATTTTTACATATTATTATTTCCCAAATTTCTTATTTACTTATTACCTAACCACTAATCAATGCAGTGATTTCTTTTATATTCGCAGTTTCTAACATCTACAATGTCTCTACATCTCCATATACTCTTAACTTATCATTTTTACTTTTCACTATTTGTTTTATTATTATCATTAATATTAGTACTATTAATATACATTCTCTTAACCAAATCTGTTCTGACTCACCAGAACAGTTGTGCTTATACAATAAAGGGAAATAGGAAAAAACTGAGGAATCCGTAAATGTTAGCGGAAAAGACGTCCAGGGTTTATGTTAAGGTACCTGGGCTAAAGTGTATACCTCCGAATGTATTGAATGTATATTATTATTAATAAAGTCAGTAATTTATATCCTATCATCACTCATCCTCATCTTCGCGATGATCTAAAAGTGGCAGAAAAGTGAAGTAAAATAAACGAATCATCTCAGCTCCCTAGCATGATGTTCGTTTCATCGACGCCAGAGGTCCTGGGTTAGAATCCCGGCCTGAGCACTGGTGTTCTTTGTGAGTGTCCCTTCATCAATTTCATCATTTGATTACCCATCCTCATCTTAGCCAAAAGTGGCAGAAAAGCGAAATAAAATAAAACAAAGCAAATGTCAATCAATTAATCCACGCTTGAGTCCACCGGAACGAAATACCACAAACAGCCAAAGACATCTGAGTAAACAATGTTTATGTTTGTGTAGATTTAAACAATACAACTCTTCTTACATGACCTATTGTTCACTGAAATCGTTTGATCTATGTTTGTTACAATTCTGATTGTTTTGTTATTTTCAATACATAGATTAATACATTGCTTACTCTTGTTAAGAAACCATTCGTGTGCAGATAACGCCGGGCGTCCCGTACCGTGGCCGTATGGTCTAAAGCGGCCCAAATACTACTGTGAAAATACGGAAGTATTTAAGCGAGCTCTTCGGATCATACACTACGACGTACATTTCCGCTCCGGATACGGGGCGCGCACAGGTTCCAGTCTCCTGAGGGAAGCGTAGCAACTTTTGTCCTGAGATTTTGGCCTGTGAATAGGACCGGTCACCACCCACCATCGTGAGGAAACTGCGGAACTACGAATGGGTAGACACTGGGGTTTGTCGTGCTGGCCACGCGTCACCCCGTAATTGGTTGGGGGGTTGGGGGTGAGGTCGGCTGTCTGTAGGAAGGCCCGGTCCTCAAGAGCTATAATAGTAGTGTAATTGATTCTACTACTGGTGCGATAAAGTATGAACCCCCCTCAGGCAGATTTGGCTACACTTAAAACTTGCTCAACATGCCCATATGAGCTTTTTGCTCAAGTGTGGAACCCTGTCTAATCCAAGATTTTTGTAAAAATGCCCTCGGGAATTTCCCGGGAAAGTATGACCCCCCTCAGATTGATTTGCCTACACTTATAAAAGGCACTTCTGTAAGATTGTTGTCCATAAGCTTGTTAAAAATAAGCCCCTCTTGATATTGGTTTTGGCTAGACTTAAAACTAGAGCAAACGTATTAACACACCCACACCCACCCACACCCACACACACACACACACACACACACACACACACACACACACACCCACACCCACCCACACCCACACCCACACACACACACACACACACCCACACCCACCCACACACACACACACACACACACACACACACAGAAACACACACACACCCACACACACACACACACACACACACACCCACACCCCCCCCCCACACACACACATATTTATTTCCGGTTTAAGTTTAATTGGACACCAGGCCCAACTTGTGCAATATGCAGAGGCCTTCTAGAATTGCTCTGTGACTCTCTCATTTCTTACATCATAAACATATGATTTTTCACCTATGAGAATAACACTACATATGGTGTCATCAGGGAGTGTATCGTGGAATTCACAGATAATTTTAATGTTTGTCTTGTCATTAACCACAACTTGTTTCCTTTTTGAGGTGTTGATGACAACATGGGTCTCTGTGCTTTGAATTCATCTGGTGTGTAATACATGTCAGTATTGCCCGAGCCTGGCTGATATTTCTACAGCACTGATGAGCAGGGATTTGGAACTGCATGTAAAACAAGACAGGAAATTTGTTACACTGATGAGAAGATCCTATTAAAAATTAAACTTGTTAGAATTGATTACTGACAAGAATAATAATTATGAAGAAACGCAGTCCCTATCTCTGACAGAGCAATGCTGTGATGAGGTACAGGCTTCAGAAAATTATACCCAAGCAGATTTCAACTACAAATATCTTGCCTCTTCCTGCATACAGACCCGAGCCTGGCTGATATTTCTACAGCACTGATGAGCAGCGATTTGGAACTGCATGCAAAACAAGACAGGAAATTTGTTACACTGATGAGAAGATCATATTAAAAATTAAACTTGTTAGAATTATTTTCTTGCATCGATTACACAATTGTTAGAGCATATAATCATAGAACATGTGGCAGAGTGATGGCAATGTTGCAGAGAGAAACAAGATTGTAACAAGAGAGCCTGAAAAATACAGAAACATTAAATCAAAAAAACATCTCATACATCCAGATTGTTGCAGGTTGTCATATCTTATAGAGGTTTGTTCAGAAAATTATATCCAAGCAGATTTCAAACAAATATCTTGCCTCTTCCTGCATAGAGACCCGAGCCTGGCTGATATTTCTACAGCACTGATGAGCAGGGATTTGGAACTGCATGTAAAACAAGACAGGAAATTTGGCAGATATTGTTATAGTGATGGCTGCACAGAGAAACAAGATTGTAACAAGAGAGCCTGACATCCAGATTGTTGCAGGTTGTCATATCTTATAGAGGTTTGTTCTGAATATAATTATATTTTATTGATTATGACTAATGTAATAATTATGAAGAAACACAGTCCCTATCTCTGACAGAGCTATGCTGTGATAAGGTACAGGCTTCAGAAAATTATACCCAAGCAGATTTCAACCTTGCCTCTTCCTGTATACACACCAGAGCCTGGCTGGTATTTCTACAGCACTGATGAGCAGGGATGGAACTGCATGTAAAACAAGACAGGAAATTTGTTACACTGATGAGAAGAGCCTATTAAAAATTAAACTTGTTAGAATTGATTATTGACAACAATAATAATTATGAAGAAACACAGTCCCTATCTCTGACAGAGCTATGCTGTGATGAGGTACAGGCTTCAGAAAATTATACCCAAGCAGATTTCAAACAAATATCTTGCCTCTTCCTGCACACAGACCCGATCCATTTCTACAGCACTGATGAGCAGGGATTTGGAACTGCATGTAAAACAAGACAGGAAATTTGTTACACTGATGAGAAGATCCTATTAAAAATTAAACTTGTTAGAATTGATTACTGACAAGAATAATAATTATGAAGAAACGCAGTCCCTATCTCTGACAGAGCAATGCTGTGATGAGGTACAGGCTTCAGAAAATTATACCCAAGCAGATTTCAAACAAATATCTTGCCTCTTCCTGCACACAGACCCGATCCATTTCTACAGCACTGATGAGCAGGGATTTGGAACTGCATGTAAAAGAAGACAGGAAATTTGTTACACTGATGAAAATTTGACTAGAATTTGAATTTAAAATTTTGGGAGCGTCAGCACTTAGGCTATTTTGCTCCCGTCACAGTATACGGGGGCCAGCCCCTTACCTCTACAAATAACAACTCTAACGTTGCATAACTAAAAAATTTAAAATGTTCTGGCTTCTGTTAAAAGCTGAGGCTGTAAAGGGGCACTCAGCACACATAAGGACAAAAGAACAGGACAATACAAACAAAATTATACTGGCCATGGGGCCAGTCGCCAGAGCCTCGTTAGTCTTAAGTCCAGGGTTCACTAACGTGGAAGTGAGGTTGACATTTGGGTGTACTACGTGGAAGATAACCCCTTACACTGATGAGAAGATCCTATTAAAAATTAAACTTGTTAGAATTGATTACTGACAAGAATAATAATTATGAAGAAACGCAGTCCCTATCTCTGACAGAGCTATGCTGTGATGAGGTACAGGCTTCAGAAAATTATACCCAAGCAGATTTCAACTACAAATATCTTGCCTCTTCCTGCATACAGACCCGAGCCTGGCTGATATTTCTACAGCACTGATGAGCAGCGATTTGGAACTGCATGCAAAACAAGACAGGAAATTTGTTACACTGATGAGAAGATCCTATTAAAAATTAAACTTGTTAGAATTATTTTCTTGCATCGATTATACAATTGTTAGAGCATATAATCATAGAACATGTGGCAGAGTGATGGCAATGTTGCAGAGAGAAACAAGATTGTAACAAGAGAGCCTGAAAAATACAGAAACATTAAATCAAAAAAACATCTCATACATCCAGATTGTTGCAGGTTGTCATATCTTATAGAGGTTTGTTCAGAAAATTATACCCAAGCAGATTTCAAACAAATATCTTGCCTCTTCCTGCATAGAGACCCGAGCCTGGTTGATATTTCTACAGCACTGATGAGCAGGGATTTGGAACTGCATGTAAAACAAGACAGGAAATTTGGCAGATATTGTTATAGTGATGGCTGCACAGAGAAACAAGATTGTAACAAGAGAGCCTGACATCCAGATTGTTGCAGGTTGTCATATCTTATAAAGGTTTGTTCTGAATATAATTATATTTTATTGATTATGACTAATGTAATAATTATGAAGAAACACAGTCCCTATCTCTGACAGAGCTATGCTGTGATGAGGTACAGGCTTCAGAAAATTATACCCAAGCAGATTTCAACCTTGCCTCTTCCTGCACACAGACCCGAGCCATTTCTACAGCACTGATGAGCAGGGATTTGGAACTGCATGCAAAACAAGACAGGAAATTTGGCAGATATTGTTATAGTGATGGCAATATTGCAGAGAGAAACAAGATTGTAACAAGAGAGACTGAAAAATACAGAAACATAACATCTCATACATCCAGATTGTTGCAGGTTGTCATATCTTATAGAGGTTTGTTCTGAATATAATTATCTTTTATTGATTATGACTAATGTAATAATTATGAAGAAACACAGTCCCTATCTCTGACAGTGCTGAACTGATGAGCAGGGATGGAACTGCATGTAAAACAAGACAGGAAATTTGGCAGATATTGTTATAGTGATGGCTGCAGAGAGAAACAAGATTGTAACAAGAGAGCCTGAAAAATACAGAAACAATAAAACATCTCATACATCCAGATTGTTGCAGGTTGTCATATCTTATAGAGCTTTGTTCTGAATATAATTATATTTTATTGATTATGACTAATGTAATAATTATGAAGAAACACAGTCCCTATCTCTGACAGAGCTATGCTGTGATGAGGTACAGGCTTCAGAAAATTATACCCAAGCAGATTTCAATCTTACCTCTTCCTGCATACACACAGACCCGAGCCATTTCTACAGCACTGATGAGCAGGGATTTGGAACTGCATGCAAAACAAGACAGGAAATTTGTTACACTGATGTGAAAAGCCTATTAAAAATTAAACTTGTTAGAATTGATTACTGACAAGAATAATAATTATGAAGAAACACAGTACCTATCTCTGACAGAGCTATGCTGTGATGAGGTACAGGCTTCAAAAAATTATACCCAAGCAGATTTCAACCGTGCCTCTTCCTACATACAGACCAGAGCCTGGCTGATATTTCTACAAGGCAGGGATTTGGAACTGCATGCAAAACAAGACAGGAAATTTGTTACACTGATGAGAAGAGCCTATTAAAAATTAAACTTGTTAGAATTGATTACTAACAAGAATAATAATTATGAAGAAACACAGTCTCTATCTCTGACAGAGCTATGCTGTGATGCTATTATTAGGTACAGGCTTCAGAAAATTATACCCAAGCAGATTTCAAACAAATATCTTGCCTCTTCCTACATACAGACCCGAACCTGGCTGATATTTCTACAAGGCAGGGATTTGGAGTATAAAATTCTTGTCAGTAATCAATTCTAACAAGTTTAATTTTTAATAGGCTCTTCTCTTTCTGTCTTGTTTTACATGCAATTCCAAATCCCTGCCCATCAGTGCTGTATAAATATCAGCCAGGCTCGGGTCTGTATGCAGGAAGAGGCAAGATATTTGTTTGAAATCTGCTTGGGTACTGAACAAACTTCTATAAGATATGACAACCTGCAACAATCTGGATGTATGAGTAGTATTGTTTCTGTATTTTTCAGGCTCTCTTGTTACAATCTTGTTTCTCTCTGCAGCCATCACTATAACAATATCTGCCAAATTTCCTGTCTTGTTTTACATGCAGTTCCATCCCTGCTCATCAGTTCAGCACTGTCAGAGATAGGGACTGTGTTTCTTCATAATTATTACATTAGTCATAATCAATGAAACATAATTATATTCAGAACAAACCTCTATAAGATATGACAACCTGCAACAATATGGATGTATGAGATGTTATGTTTCTGTATTTTTCAGTCTCTCTTGTTACAATCCTGTTTCTCTCTGCAACATTGCCATCACTATAACAATATCTGCCAAATTTCCTGTCTTGTTTTGCATGCAGTTCCAAATCCCTGCTCATCAGTGCTGTAGAAATGGCTCGGGTCTGTGTGCAGGAAGAGGCAAGGTTGAAATCTGCTTGGGTATAATTTTCTGAAGCCTGTACCTCATCACAGCATAGCTCTGTCAGAGATAGGGACTGTGTTTCTTCATAATTATTACATTAGTCATAATCAATAAAATATAATTATATTCAGAACAAAGCTCTATAAATATGACAACCTGCAACAATCTGGATGTATGAGATGTTATGTTTCTGTATTTTTCAGTCTCTCTTGTTACAATCTTGATTCTCTCTGCAACATTGCCATCACTATAACAATATCTGCCAAATTTCCTGTCTTGTTTTGCATGCAGTTCCAAATCCCTGCTCATCAGTGCTGTAGAAATGGCTCGGGTCTGTGTGCAGGAAGAGGCAAGGTTGAAATCTGCTTGGGTATAATTTTCTGAAGCCTGTACCTCATCACAGCATAGCTCTGTCAGAGATAGGGACTGTGTTTCTTCATAATTATTATTCTTGTCAGTAATCAATTCTAACAAGTTTAATTTTTAATAGGCTCTTCTCATCAGTGTAACAAATTTCCTGTCTTGTTTTACATGCAGTTCCATCCCTGCTCATCAGTGCTGTAGAAATACCAGCCAGGCTCTGGTGTGTATACAGGAAGAGGCAAGGTTGAAATCTGCTTGGGTATAATTTTCTGAAGCCTGTACCTCATCACAGCATAGCTCTGTCAGAGATAGGGACTGTGTTTCTTCCTAATTATTATATTAGTCATAATCAATAAAATATAATTATATTCAGAACAAACCTCTATAAGATATGACAACCTGCAACAATCTGGATGTCAGGCTCTCTTGTTACAATCTTGTTTCTCTGTGCAGCCATCACTATAACAATATCTGCCAAATTTCCTGTCTTGTTTTACATGCAGTTCCAAATCCCTGCTCATCAGTGCTGTAGAAATATCAGCCAGGCTCGGGTCTCTATGCAGGAAGAGGCAAGATATTTGTTTGAAATCTGCTTGGGTATAATTTTCTGAACAAACCTCTATAAGATATGACAACCTGCAACAATCTGGATGTATGAGATGTTTTATTGATTTAATGTTTCTGTATTTTTCAGGCTCTCTTGTTACAATCTTGTTTCTCTCTGCAACATTGCCATCACTCTGCCACATGTTCTATGATTATATGCTCTAACAATTGTATAATCGATGCAAGAAAATAATTCTAACAAGTTTAATTTTTAATAGGATCTTCTCATCAGTGTAACAAATTCCCTGTCTTGTTTTGCATGCAGTTCCAAATCGCTGCTCATCAGTGCTGTAGAAATATCAGCCAGGCTCGGGTCTGTATGCAGGAAGAGGCAAGATATTTGTAGTTGAAATCTGCTTGGGTATAATTTTCTGAAGCCTGTACCTCATCACAGCATAGCTCTGTCAGAGATAGGGACTGTGTTTCTTCCTAATTATTATATTAGTCATAATCAATAAAATATAATTATATTCAGAACAAACCTCTATAAGATATGACAACCTGCAACAATCTGGATGTCAGGCTCTCTTGTTACAATCTTGTTTCTCTGTGCAGCCATCACTATAACAATATCTGCCAAATTTCCTGTCTTGTTTTACATGCAGTTCCAAATCCCTGCTCATCAGTGCTGTAGAAATATCAGCCGGGCTCGGGTTTCTATGCAGGAAGAGGCAAGATATTTGTTTGAAATCTGCTTGGGTATAATTTTCTGAACAAACCTCTATAAGATATGACAACCTGCAACAATCTGGATGTATGAGATGTTTTTTTGATTTAATGTTTCTGTATTTTTCAGGCTCTCTTGTTACAATCTTGTTTCTCTCTGCAACATTGCCATCACTCTGCCACATGTTCTATGATTATATGCTCTAACAATTGTATAATCGATGCAAGAAAATAATTCTAACAAGTTTAATTTTTAATAGGATCTTCTCATCAGTGTAACAAATTTCCTGTCTTGTTTTGCATGCAGTTCCAAATCGCTGCTCATCAGTGCTGTAGAAATATCAGCCAGGCTCGGGTCTGTATGCAGGAAGAGGCAAGATATTTGTAGTTTGAAATCTGCTTGGGTATAATTTTCTGAAGCCTGTACCTCATCACAGCATTGCTCTGTCAGAGATAGGGACTGCGTTTCTTCATAATTATTATTCTTGTCAGTAATCAATTCTAACAAGTTTAATTTTTAATAGGATCTTCTCATCAGTGTAACAAATTTCCTGTCTTGTTTTACATGCAGTTCCAAATCCCTGCTCATCAGTGCTGTAGAAATATCAGCCAGGCTCGGGCAATACTGACATGTATTACACACCAGATGAATTCAAAGCACAGAGACCCATGTTTGTCATCAACACTTCAAAAAGGAAACAAGTTGTGGTTCATGACAAGACAAACATTAAAATTATCTGTGAATTCCACAATACACTCCCTGATGACACGATATGTAGTGTTATTCTCATAGGTGAAAAATCATATGTTTATGATGTAAGAAATGAGAGAGTCACAGAGCAATTCTAGAAGAGCTCTGCTTATTACATTGTTTTAGTACTAGATATGCAAGTTGAGCCTGGTGTTCAATTGAACTTAAACCAGAAGTAAATATGTGTGTGTGTGTGTGTGTGTGTGTGTGTGTGTGTGTGTGTGTGTGTGTGGGTGGGTGGGTGTGGGTGGGTGTGGGTGTGGGTGGGTGTGGGTGTGTGTGTGTGGGTGTGGGTGTGGGTGTGTGTGTGTGTTAGTGGGGGTGTGTGTGTGTGTGTGTGGCGTGCGTGTGTATAAAAGAGAATATATGTGCATTTACCAGAGTGTGGTCTTACATAATTGATAAAACAGCAATATACAACCTGATAGAATAGGAAATAGTAAAAAATAAGGTTTTTAACATGCCAAAGTAATTAGTTTAGTTTGTAATTATAAGAAACATAAGTTAATTACAAGAAATATAAATGAAATGCGCTAAATAAGTACAATTGTTTGGTTTGAAGGTAGTGAATATATCGAATTTGTGCAAAAGTTTGCATTATAACCAGTGAATTAAACAACGTTTGCATTAGAATATCACAAAATAGCATACTTATTAGATTAATAACAAACTTTCTGATGCAGTAAAGTATTGACTAGGGCTGAATGATTCAATTACTGTAAAATATTAGTCTCAGATTGAAGTAAATAAAGTGTAAACAATACCATTTGTTTGTAAAATATGGTTGTTAATTCCTCTGATAGCAGAAATATCAACTTGTACCAGTAAATTTGAGAGTTTTAGCAATATTTGTCCTGAAATGGATATAACTGTAACGTGCCAAATACAAAATATTTAAGAAACAGTACAGTATATCCTCAATTTTGAAAGCTAACAGTACTCTAGTGTTTCTACATAGGCGTCAGTAGTGGTAAAATACATCCAGTCCTTAAGATTTTTGGCCATCCATTCATCCTCAGCGTCACAATTAGTCACAAAAGCAAAAAAAAGCGAAATCTTGTGGATGTTATAATTTCTACTTTTCATGCAATCACCTACACTATAGTACTAAGTTTAGTGAATTTTGTTGTCTTCCTGATTGGTCTGTTAAAGTTAGTAATCAATAAAAATATACTTACATAGAAAAAATCCTGATATAGTTGGATTCTCAAAAGTATGTACAATCAGTGTTCTTGCTACATTTAGCCCCTAATATAGTATAAATTGAAGTCTAGTTAGTATTGGGCTGTAAAATGTTCTGGTACATGTAGTTACTTGAAATAGCAAATATTGGCTGCGTAACTGGTAAAGCCCTCAAAAAAATCAACTTCGTTTCCTCGTAGTACTCCCTGAAAGTGCTTCTTGCACGCTAATAATGCTCTGGCGTGTGTTCCTATGCCTCCTACTAGCCTCTGTAAAATTCATATTGACCAGTGCTTAACCATTCAACATGCCTGCAGAGCCTAAGCTTTAAGCTTCAGTCAGTGGAATTTAGTTCTCATGGACATATAGTGATTGTAGAATAAAAATTAGAAGCCTCAAATAATACAGCATAACAGATACAAATAACCCCTGGTGTTAATCAAACACTCAAAAAGTCAATAGTACTTGAAACGTACCCAGAATAAAAGACTATAAGGGTAAATAGCATGGTAAGAAAAGTTTGGCAGGTGGACTTAAGAGCCACGTAGTCATCTGCTAACATCGTCTTGTCCTGTGATTTGTCATTATATTGTTAAGTAGTTATATTTAAGGGATGAAAGAAACAATATTAATAAACATTCAGTTATAGTACTCTTGGTAAAGGGGTTTCAGTGCTTAGAGACATAATAATTTTAGTTACAGTAAAAGTTTGGCCTCTTATAAGTGCAAAAAGTACAAATATTAAACATTTCATACAGTTTATCTAGAAATCAAAAGCAAAAATACAATAACTGCGCAACATACTTAAAAAATAAGCAAGCCATGATATTCTAGTGGGCCATAATAAGACTAAAATATACTCGAAAATACTCTGACATAAGGTTGGCGGCTATCTGAGAGCAAAATTTTCAAGCTTTCTCTCATGCATAAAGTGGCTCTAGGAATCACTAAGCCTCAATAAAAATGGAAACATGCAGTAAAAGCACTTGGAGAGTAGTGGTGATCACATCATATGAAAAACATGCAAGAACAAAAATATATGGAACCCTACACATATATTTAGGAAACTTTACCTAGCCTAACAGTAAGAAAATACCGAGGAAACTCTAAAATAAACAAACTTTCCTACGAAGCAAACCAAAAATAGCGTAGTGGAAGTCAATAAACCCTAACAACAACAACAAGATTCAACAACTACATCAAAACAAAAACAACAACAATAATAATAATAATAATACTAATAATAATAGTAATAATAAACTTTGTGGGTACAGTTTTACTTAAAAGTACTTCTTCCTTAGTGATTAGAGAAATTTTTTAAATAAAGAACAAAACTCAAAGTTAAGAATTAAAAATATAAGATACAAAAGGCAATAAATAGAAAAAATAATAAAAGAAGTTGAAAAAATTATCTTTGCAAGTCAAAATTGCAATAAACACTTCTGCAAGAATAGATGAAATTGTGATATTAGAGTAAAAAATGGAAATAAACTTTTAAAATAGCAAGTTAAAAGTTGAAAAATGTCTTTGTGAGTCCAAAATTTAATAAAAAATGTTGCCTGAATAGAAGAAATTGTGATATTAGAGTAAAAAAATAAACCTAAATTTCAACTAAAGTTAAAGAAACACAGTTTGTGTGTCTAAATTCCCATGCGAACTCTTGCTTGAATCGTTCAAATAGCGTTTTCTGAGTAAAAATACACAAAAATGCGAAATATTGTCTCTAACAGTAAAATCATCTGGTCAATTTTACGTGAATCCTGATGTTTATAAGGCAATAATCAAATGGACTGTGGTTCGCAACCCCGAAATAAGGGCAAATAGTGGATGCCATCCACTTTAACTTGTAGATACTGGAACTGAATGTTCCTAGTTCAGCCAAATTCCTTACGGATTTGGTTAAATAGTCTTTGCAATGTTACGAAAGGCGGCAGAAATACCGCGTAGATTACTTCCACCAAATAAAATTGGAACCTCAAAGAAAATCAATACTCGTGTGTAAAAATTTGGCGACACTTGACTTCCATTCAACTTCGGAAGAAGACCAAGCGATGGGGGCCGTAACAATAGAGAACCTTTCTTCCCCCTCCCGTGTCCATGAACGCGCGCGGTTTGTGGGTGCCGATGAATGCAACCACATAACAGGTTCTTCCGTAACAGGTTAATATTAATAACATGGATTCTGCTCGCATACTTCGTTTTCATATAGGATACATCGTTCAATTTCTTCGCCTTTAAAGCGAACATGTGTTATAATACCTTCTACCTCCGATCGAACGCGTCGGCACCGGTTGAATAGGGTAAATCCGGATCCTTAATTATAGCTAATATGACTCACCACCGACGCCAAAATGGCCGGACGTGACGCCTTAGAATAGGTCGAAAATGTCTTTTGTACATTAATGGAAAAACCATTAATTCCAAGTTCCCACGTGTGCCTAAAGCACCCGTGACTCATATCCGGCAGAAACGCATTAATAAAATACAACAATAGTGTTAGAATAGTCCGAAAACGAACTCCATAATAGTGTCTTTTGTACCTTAATGGAGAAACCATTAATTCCAAACTCCAACGTCAGTATAAATCATCTGTGACTCATATCCGGCAGAAACGCATTAATAAAATACAACAATAGTGTTAGTTTAGGTCAAAAACGGAATACATAATAGTGTCTTTTGTGCACTAATGGAAAACCATTAATTTCAAACTCACACGTGTGCATGAGTCATCGATGACTCATCTCCTCCTCCATCCCCGACACGTGACACTTGATTAATTAACAATAGCGTCACCCCTCGATAAGGAAAAAAAACATTAATCATAATGATAAATGACAGAATAACAATAGCCGAGCGTCGTTATGAATAAATTAATAGCTCCTAAGTATTTTTGATTCTACTACTCTTGCCTCCTTCGTAAGACTACGCTTCGCTACTGATTGTAAGCAAGTGCCAAGGCATTTGGTCTGTCTTGTCCCATTGCATTTCTTAAGCAGGTTCTAATACGCTTCATTGTGATGAAACATCGTTCAGATTCAGCTGTTGCCACTGGAGTTATTAAAACTATGTTTGTCATTTTTACTGTTTCGGAAAAGGTACCCTCTAAATAATTTTAAATAAAAAATGAATGCAATCTACTGATAGAGTTTATGTTTTTCAACTCTTCACTACAATAAAGAACACGAAGTTCCCTCTTTAGTTTTCCCTCTTCTATGAAGGGAAAATAAATCTGGGAAGATGCCTCTGTTTAAAGATTGTTCTCTTTCATTATGTCCTCGTAGAGCAAGTTCATGTCGACCACAGAATTTTAAGCAATCGATAATTCTATTTAATATATGACTATTTTTCTGGACAAATTCATTGTGTCTTGTAATTGACAGCCTACGTCCTTCATCAATTTGTGTTCGAACATCAACCCTGCCAAACTCACTCAAACATAGCGAATGAAAGCCACCAAACCACTACAGAACAACACGCGAGATCGAACGCGACGCAACGGAGCTAGCCCCGAATCAGCACTGAAATCCATTGGACTCTCTCCTCCTCTCTCTGCTAGCATGTGACCTTCACTGTAACGTAGGTGGGTGTAGGCCACACCTTCCTTTGGGACGTGCCCCGGAAAACGATAATTGACATCAATGCCGCTAGGAGCGCTGTCGTATCCATTGCAACAGACGATTAATTTACGTGGGTAAAAATCGCCTTTTAAAAGACTGTGTGATAGTTATGCGTTATGGTGATTGATAATTACGTGAATACGTACGTTTTTCTTTAGGGGCTAAACCCCGGAAGCCCCAAGGGACGATGCGCCACTGGTAGGTTCAGTCCCGATTAGTCTTACTGTGCATAAAGCGAACTTAAAACTCCAAATCAACCAACACACACCATATGTGTGTGTGTGTAATTCTTGATCTCATGTTGACAAAGTCACATATAAGGGCATGGAGGGTGATTCAAAAGTCCCTTAACACCCCCTATAAAAAGTAAAGGAGTTAGGCTGGGTACAATTGGTCAAGATAAAAACAGGTTATGCTTAGGGGGAACCACATTGGTGTGTTCCAAGCAGACGTCCACCATATTGAATTGAACTCAAAATTTTAAAATGGGAAATACTACATTTGTTACAATCATGCAGTTGTAACTTTTTCCTGATTAAATATAGGTTGAAGAAACCTTCACAACTGCACAGGGGCGATTTCTCCATGTAGGAAGTGAGGAACTTTCTACAGTTCATTTACACTTATTTCCAGTCTTCTACTTTTATAAAAGTTTAATGTGATTATAAAATTATGAGCGCAATGTGTACATTTGACTAAGTTCGTTACTGTTCGCTATCACTCGCTTGCTCCAGCTGACAGCCCAAAACGACAGTCTTCCCTCTTTACTGCTGCTGAGGAACCTCGATCTTTCACCTACAGCAGGATGGGCGAGGGGTATTGAAGGGAGCGGTAGCGGCTCGCTCGGTTAAATGGTCAGCGAGGATGGATCGAGGGTTTCCTCATCAGTGATACCAACCCTAGCAGTATGGTTCTATATTAATAATAATAATAATAATAATAATAATCCTTTGCGCAACAGCCCTGAAGAGCCTTGGCTTACCTAACGACTGCCGGTCTCCCTCCCACGCGTTCCTTCGTCACCTCTGCGTGGAGATCTGCAACCAGTATTGGAATAGTCGGGGGATCAGCCCGACGTATCCCCAGCCGTTATACTAGGTTTCCGGGACCGGATTACGCTTACTCATTCGAAGCTCCCAATTTCCTCACGATGATGGGTTGCCACCGGCTCTATACATAGGCCGAATAAATTCCGACCAGAGCCGGATTCGAACCTACGCCGTCCCGCAGCGAATTATCTCAAGACGAGTGAACGTCTTAACCCGCATTATGGTTTTGTTCCTAGCATAATTTGAACTTCGCTGGTATCTAGCAGCACCCTGTGTTTGGCAAGTGCTCTTAACGTCCGTCCTTGGGAGACAGATATATTTTATATCTTATTTGCACTTCTTTCAAAAAAGAGAGAGCATGCCTACTAAAGAACAAGCTTTTAGCATCACACGCCGACCCATCCTCTCGTTTTATTTTTTACTTATCCTCCCCGAGTATGAAAGGAAATCGGTAGAATTTGATTTGATTTGATTTGATTTAGTTTATTTTACTTCGCGTTTTGTGCCTCTTGGCTAATTTGCGAAGATGAGGATGAGTGATGAAAGGATGAAATTGATGAATGGACATTCACAAACAACCAAGCCCGACCGGGATTCGAACCCGGGACCCTTGGCGTCGCAGCGCAATGTGCTAACCGCTCGGCCACAGGGTCGGGCGGAAATCGGTAGAAAGTTGGAGGTCACAAGAAAAACATACTGGTCGCCGTTCCCAATGGTCGAATTTTCTCCAACTTTTACAATCACACAATACTGAACCCATTTCATTCATACTGAACCCCCCTTTCCCAACCAAACAAACAATCAGCAACACAATGGCTAAACAGACCAAAGTTGTCACACAGAGTACAGTTTGGTGCTTTTTATTTACACTCAATTCGCGATTAAAATTACCACCTGAGCGCTAGTGTCGTTTCCAGTATGGCCGCTCTAAGTAGGATAACTCTTTGTTTACATTCGGCAGTAGTACGAAACAGCAGCGTGTTGTCATGGCTGCTATGGAGGGGAAACGTTTAAATTACGCGATATTTTCAAATATTGCGAATGCGATGTGAATTCCAGGAACTCCAAAGAAGGTGAAGCTGTGATGAGAACGAAGCTTTTATTTATGATAGGCAAAAATAACAGGGAAAACGCAGACGAAACTAATGTATACGCAGTTCTTCAAAGCAGTGCTGTATCATCTGCACCTCATGTTGTAACTGGGATTCTCGGAAATTATTTGAAAGTAAAGAAATTGAAATTGACCCCCTTGAATAGCTGGCAGGAGAAAATTGCGAACATATCGTTGCAGTTCTTTCTCGATAATATTCACGATTTCATGACCAGGCTATCCTCACTGAAAAAGGAAAAAAAAGGACATCGTACTGAATGAAGCAGCAACATTAGCATTTCCATTTTCTTTTTCTGGTTACATTTGACATTAATTCATTCTCAAACTATTTTCATCTTCTCTCTTAATCGACTTGCACCTGTTCCAAATTTCACACATACATGCATTGGGTAAGACGCTTCATGACTTTTCGAAAAATAAAAAAGTTTTATTTATAAAGTACAATTTTAAACTTTACTTCCATGGCAATCTCGAAAAATAAAGTGAATAGACTCGTGCATTCTTCGTAATTTCCTTGCCGAATTCCAGTGTTATTCCCCATGCCAGTCTTCAGTCAATCAATTACGTTTCCCCTGATTTATTTACAAATTTAATTTTGTTGATTCCACGGGGTGGTAATACATGACAACTTTTCATTTGTTCTGACCCATAAAACGATTTAGAGCACAAAAAAACCTGAACAGTAGACCTTACTCTTTCGCATATTCCCCATGCTTTAAACGACTTCAACACAACGTATCCTACTTAGACTAGTCCCTGAAAGTCCCACCAGATGGCATATCGGTTAATTTTAATCGCGAATTGTCGGAAGTATCCCAATAGTGCTGTATTCCGTAAATTACCATGTTTTCAATATAATTTTCCCTATAATTTTCTTGCCGCCCCCCGTGAAATTCGTGCCTATTGTACGCATGGACGTCCGCAGGATTTTTTCCAGTAAGGGACAAGGAAGACATTTTTTTCCAGGGGTTGCAAACAAGGCACATTTTCTCCAAAAATAGTGTTGTTCCCTAAAAAACATTGCTTATAATTGAATTTATGATGTTCATGTAATAATTAACACATATTATTGTGGCTAAAATGAAATTATATGTGTGAAATACATAATTTTTGGTTGACTTTGATTTTCCAGGGGGGTCCACGGCTCCTCCTTGCCCCCCTTCCGGACGCCCATGATTGTACGAGTGAACAAAAATGAAGTCTCCCATTCTTACGTCTCTTTTATCGCGATTTCAGGAGAGTTCGTGACCAGAAATATGGTAATAAGCAAGCTTTAATTAAAGCATAAACAATACGTGGCCATTTTTAAGGAAGTCCATCAAATTAGCCAGTGAAATATGTTTTATTCATGAACCTTTCCCTGCATTTTGGGACCAGTGCGTCGACTTATCTTGCCTGCGTATGCTTTGACAAGATTAATAATTTATTAGTTCAATAACAGGTGGCGTATGCACACGGTTCTAAGAAAATCTGTAATCCAAGGGCACTTGGTTTTATCTTGAAGATTCGGTGGGTCACGTGATTTCAATGGCGCACGCACAAAGGTTTCACGCACATGGTAGTCGATTAACACTTATGCAAATGCTTCTGGTACAGAGTTTTAAAGGTCATTCCCACGATGCAAGGTCTTGGTCAAGGAACTGATCTGAGCGACTCTGTGGTGGATTCATTCACTGGCATAAAATGACTTTTTCGGGTATGTATTACCTCGAACTTACAATCAACGGCAGGCAAATTGTCCATCACAATGTTCATTCTTCTCTATTCTACATCCTGAGGTATGTAATTCTGTTGATTCGAATCAGATATTGTCCTTTGTTTATTGACTTTTTAATTTCAATTCATGATCATATTCTGGGAGACTAAATGAAAATGATGGTGGACAATTTGTCTAGTATTTCCTTTACTGTTGGGTGTACACAGTCCTACTTAAGTTATTTCTCGAGCACTGCAAGGCGCAATATTTTGTATTCGATTAATTCTGACTATACTCAACTGGCAGAAAGAACAAAAACTCTTTCTCTCTCTTCATTTTTGTGTGCTCATGGCGTATTAGAATTTCTCGCCATGCAATTGTTTGTGCCTTCTGCTAGGTTCATTGAAATTGTATTGGTTCAGACGTAGTCTTAGGGTTTAATTGCTTAATTTTAGTCGTTTTATACCCTGTCCCAACTATCTCTGGAGCAGGCAAACGCAAATAGTGACGCGAGACTGCTCCACCAATGAACACGTGAGAGGGAACGGAATTGCGTGGAGGAGAGGTGGGGGGATGCGACTGCAATTACCAGCCTTCGCAGCAGCGTGTGCTTCGCTCTGCCCACTCGATTTCCTCCCCTTCTATGACGCGAAGCGAGGCCTTGCTCCAGAGATTTTTGGGACAGGGTATAGGTGTCATGAGGGAACGTGATTGTTATTGATTGGGAGCCACCTCTGTCCCCAGGGTGCGAAATCACTGCAGATTGGTGGGGGTGGGGGGTGGGGGAAGGAGCAGACAGACAGATAGACAGACACCCACCCACACACAAAAGGTAAAGTGCTCCCCTGTACATAGCACCACGCCATGAAGGCGTATAGGGGGTGTGGTGGTAACGCCCCACACTTTCTTGTTCCGGTCGTGAGTGGGGGTGATGTGATCAGCATCACGCCCCTGACCGCCTTTATCCCCCAGGGTTTTTCCCAGGTACCCATGTTATTCGACGCTGGGTGGGCGCCGTGGCCGCTTCCATCGTTAGAAAATTTCCCGGATTTGAACCGGTCGGGGATCGAACCCGAGACCTTTAGCATGGTAGTCAGACGCGTTACCGACTTTTTTTTTATAAAAGGAAATACCCTCTACACGGAGGTAACCCCCACCATTCACACTTTTTCTCATTTTAAACTTTTCAATTTTTACAGTTTTTCAGTTTTCTTATCATCTGGACAAACACAAATACCCATATCTTACCCGGGACTCGAACCCGGAACCCCTGGCGTTGTAGCGCGCTCTGCTAAACACTTCGCACGGAGGTCGACACCACTCCGCCACAGAGGTCGACTGAGCCACCCACACACACACACACACACACTCTATATATATATATATATAACAGTTGGGCTGAAATGTTCGTAGGCTAACGTAGTAAAAAATATTTTTTTGATTCGATTTTATTATTCAATATAGTTGCCTTTGAGGGCGATACAACGATTATAGCGGTCATACAATTTTTCGATGCCATTTTTATAGTACGATTTCTCTTTAGCCTCAAAATAGGCCTCAGTTTCGGCAGTTACCTCTTCATCAGTGCTAAATTTCTTTCCAGCGAGCATTCTTTTAAGGTCTGCAAACAGGAAAAAGTCACTGGGGGCCAGATCTGGAGAATATGGTGGATGGGGAAGCAATTCGTAGTCTAATTCATATAATTTTACCATCGTTTTCATTGATTTGTGACACGGTGCATTGATCGATTGTGAGCACGCGCGGCACCCATTTTGCACACAGCTTTCGCATGTTCAAATATTCATGCACAATATGTCCAACACATTCCTTTGATATTTTTTAAAGTCTCAGCTATCTCGATCAACTTCACTTTACGATCATTTAAAATTATTTTGTGGACTTTTTTTGATGTTTTTCGTCGGTAACAGCCTCTTTGGGGCGTCCACTGCGTGCATCGTCTTCGATGCTCATTTCGCCTCGTTTAAATTTAGCAAACCACTTCTCAACGGTTGATTTTCCTGGTGCAGAGTCCGAATAATGTTTATCAAGCCAAGCCTTGGCTTCAACAGTATTTTTTTTCGCCAAAAAGCAAATGCTTTATTAACACACGAAATTCTTTTTTTATCCATTTTTTCACAATAACAAAAGCTGCTTCACTCACAATGCTATATCTCACGAACTAATTATCCGGCAGCTGTGAAATTTATACACGTATCTTTTGAAGGTTAGTACTAAGTAAAAATCACATGGATTTAATTCTAGTAACGCCATCTATGAGTCAGCCTATGAACTTTTCAGCCCAACTGTTATACACGTATACACACACACACACACGTATATATAATGTCATTAAATATGTATCAATTATTAAATAATCAAATTATATTATAAAATATACAATATATTATATCGACTGTCTTTCATTCAAAATGTAATTGCAAATTGAAGATTTTGATGTACTACTGAAGCTATGAACAATGATTTGCGTGAGGGAGGAGGGGCAAAATTAAGACACATTAAGAAGATAATACTTTCCTGTATAAAATTCACATATAAGTGCTATTACATGTTTTATTGATATATTTATATACTTCGTGGTTGCTAACGAAAGGCGATGAGAAATGGAGAAGAATTAACAAGTAGGTCTATTTTCTGTGTTCTGGGGATTGCTGGGTTCAGTGTCCTAAGAGATGAGGCTCTTTGTTATCCGTTCTTTTTTTAAACTGTAAACACATTTAAATTTATCTTGATTTAAAGTTCAATAATTTTTATGGAGAAAATAAACTACATTTTGTGCAGTTAAATACTAATTAATCATGTTAAACTGTAAATGAACATGGCATCTGATACTTGGCAAAATATCTTTAAAAGATTGCTAAACTTCAGGTACAAAGACTACAAAAATATTTTAAGTTACAATTATACAGCACATCCAGAATGTTTTATTTTCACTGAACGAAAAATTATTAAAATTATGATATTTTATAATAATTATTATAGTTTCATTAACACACACAACAAACGATTCCATAGCAGATTCATATAAACAGTATCAGAAACGGAAAATGTACATTTACATGTAATTTTTGTTTGCTTCATACGGGCGGAAAGAATGCTTAAAAAGTGCTTAACGTCTAAGCATTCTTTCCGCATTTGTATTCAAATATTTTACAAGGCTGTTGACCAGAAAAAGCCTTTCTATAAAAAAGAACCCCCCCCACACATATATATATAGGTATATATATCTAGTCTGGCAATAAATACTGTTACAAATTTTCGGCTTGGACTGTACATTTGGTAGTCAGGCTCATGAACCATGCTTGTGCTGAAGTTCACTCCTGACCATTGTGTGTTCATCTGTGAAAGAGCAAGCGTGTATCTTCTTCCGCTTAGCATGGAGTGGGGCGAATATGAAAACAGAGTAGCCGTAATTGCTCTGCATATGGTTGGGAAGTCACTCACTGAGATTTTCCAGCCCCTAAAAATCCAGAAGATGAGCAAAAGGTTTGTGTGTCAGACAATTCAGAGAATCACTGAGACTGGTAGCATGAAAGATCGCCCAAGAGTTGGTCGACTTCACACCGTATGAACAGCTGCGGCTGTTAAAGCAGTGATCTCTCGCATCCGCCAAAATCCCATCCGGAAGGAAGTGATAATGGCACAGGAGCTGAACATTTCACAAAAATCAATGTTCAGGGTACTTAATGAAGACCTTGAAATTGGAGCTTACCGGTGGAGTACTGGAAATTTTCTGACGACACAAGTGAAGAAGCAGAGGGAACTGACATGGAGACAGCTCCTCCAGCGGTTCGTTGCCAATGGGTATTGCAGGATTCTCTTCACTGATAAGAAATGGTTTACCACTGAATAAAGTTTTAACCGCCAAAATGAATGGGTGTATGCTTCAAACTCTCGAGAAGTTTGTGAGAGAGTTACAAAAAATCAGAGATGCCACCAACCCTCCTCAGTCATGGTTTGGTGGGGGTGAGCTATGAGAGTTCCAGCAGGCCTCATTTTTTAGAAAAAGGGCTAAAAAGCCGTGCGAAAGTGTATGTGGAAAGTGTCTGGACCCTCTCGTGACACTGTTGAACCAAACAATGTTTCCCAATGAATCCTGGATGTTCAAGAAATATTCTGTCCCAGCTCATAAGGCAAGGATGACACGACAGTGACTGGAGACCAGTGTACTCGATTTCATCTCCACTTTGATTGGCCATCTGATAGCCATGATCTCAGTACCTTGGACTACAAACTGTGCCCAGAGCTAGAGGGGACTGTCTGAAAGAAGAGACACCCTATAATTGAAAGTTAAAATCGTTCCTTGATAGCAGCAGGGGCGGACTTTCCCATCAAGACCATCCGTGCTGAAATAGATGCCTGGCCAGGGAGACTTCGAGCCTGTGTGAGGGCGAAAAGTGTACATTTTGAAAACTGATTGGTGCTATTTGTGTGTAATATATGTAAGTGTAACATACTAACAGAACATTTAAAAATGTGAAATCATATTCAATTTATTCACAAAATAGTGTGTAACAGTATTTATGGCCAGACTAGTATGTATGTACGTATATGTATCTATATTGTTGGCGTGTGACCTTCTTCTTCTATTAAAGGCTATGCTGTTAAATTTCATGAAATCTTGCTTCGTCTAAAGTGAGGTACAGTCTAATTGTATTTCATTATGTCTACTAGGAATGGCCAAATTCGGATAATTTTCGATCCGGATATCGGATATTTGAATTATCTGGATATTCGGAATATCCGTTTTATTCGGATATCAGAATTATTCAGATTTTTGACTATCCTAATATCTACCTAATAATGTGCGTGGAGTGTTTTTGCAGATAGAAAATGAGACATGTCAACATTGACTTGGAAGATATTACAGTTCCGATGAGTACCCCATTAAATTCACAGCCCCGAAAGACAGGAATAAAGCCTGGGTTGAGGAATCACCTGAAACCCGCTGTGGAATATTTTCAAGAATATTCTCAAGTTACCAGCATCCATGGGTTGCAGTTTCTTGGCGAGAACAACCGTCCATTGAAGGAGAGGTAAGTTTCTAAAGGTCCTCATGATAAATTCATAAATGTGAATGTGTTTTTGAATGCAAACTTCTAGTATGTAAAGTGAAGATTGAAAGAAGTAAAACTTGAAGTACACGCAATGTTCTGCAAATGAAAATGTGTTGATAACTTGACATCTTCTAGATTTCGCGATTGCTTTAGCATTTACTTCTCTTGTGACAAATAAGGCTTTTAACATTAATTTTGGGGGGCATTTTTGTCTATCATTGGTCCAATAAGGTATATTTTTTAGTATTTCAAGTCATTTTTGGTCATTTTCTTAATTCTGAAGCTTAAATAGTAGATTTTTCAAGCTGTATTCATAGTAATTTAGTGACTTTAAAGTTTAAAAAATTTCCTCTAAACATCACGGTTTGAGTCATCTGCGTACATGGCAATTTCGTTCTATGTATATTCAAGAAATAAATGCCCTCTTTGATTGAGTATGGCAATATAAAAGACATGGGGAATGGAATCCAATTTTCATGCTTCTTAGAGAGAATTCACACCGAAGCGACAGGCGACACGTGGCGCTTGGGAACGAGCCAATCAGCAGCAATATTTCACAACGTAGCAGCATGACGGACCACATAAGCCTGCGTTCGATTGCTGAAATCCTCAAGCGACAGTGTTGCCTGTCGCATCGGTATGAATTCTCCCTAACATATTTAGAGATGTTGAACTCCAAAGCTCCCCTCTTGGCACACATTTGAGTCTTTTATATGCTGCATTTATTGAATTAACTTGATTTGATTTAATTTTTGTGATTTAGCGTCCCTTTCTTACATTTTTGCCTAATCGCGACGCTGAGGATGAGTGATGATGTCATGACATTGATCAAGGGACACTCACAGAGATCACTCATGGTCAGGCCGGGATTCGAACCTGCGACACGTGGCGTCGTAGCGCGCTGTGGTAACCACTC
This sequence comes from Lepisma saccharinum, assembly GCF_977018435.1. Lineage (NCBI taxonomy): Eukaryota > Metazoa > Arthropoda > Insecta > Zygentoma > Lepismatidae > Lepisma > Lepisma saccharinum. The sequence goes on from NW_028143214.1 coordinate 139,186, forward strand.
CGCCACGGAGGTGAGCTGCTAAATTGGATTTCGTAATATTATGAGTAGGTCTAGGATTTTTCTGACCTAAATATCACCAAAATATGCAAAATAAAATATGCTCTTATGACCTAAAATTTTACAAAATATGCACTGTAATTTGAAAAATATGCCCTTATAACTGGACTGTTTCAAACATCAATCTCTAAATGATGAGATATTTTCACATACGTACTAGTCGGTAGCGCGTCTGACTACCATGCTAAAGGTCTCGGGTTCGATCCCCGACCGGTTCAAATCCGGGAACTTTTCTAACGTTGTTAGCGGCACGGGCGCCCACCCAGCGTCGAAAGACATGGGTACCTGGGGGGAAACCCCCACTCACGACCGGATCAAGAAAGTGTGGGGCGTTACCCCCACACCCCCTATACGCCTTCATGGCGTGGTGCTAAGCACAGGGGAGCACTTTACCTTTTACTATTTTTAGTTCACTTTGTGGGCCCTGAGTTGCAATGAACAATGAATACTTTCTGTAAATGAAAATGTAAAAATGAAAAGATTTTGCTGCAGTCCAAAAAAAAAAACAAAAAACTAGTGAACATAGGAGTAAGAACGAATCCACTTCGAGAATGACGAAAAGGCGAAAATATACTGAATATTACTGAAAATCCATCAAAATATGCTGTATCACGCAAAAATGGCCAAATATACCAAAATATGACCTTAAAAAGCGCCTTAACTTAATTAGTTTCTTCATAATATGAATGTCTATATGTTTGGGGAACAAATCACCCTTAGCAAAAAAAATATGCTAAGTCATGAAAATCCTATCCCTAATTATGATTATAGTGAGAAATGAAAATGAGGGTGGCACCACTGGGTCTCACTGACCCAGGTTCGATTCCCGTGGTGAGTGATTTCAGATAGTGATTTTTTCGACAATATCCCTGCATGAAGTAGCTCTGGCATTCGCCCAGATTCTAATAAATAACCTGGGAGTAAAGGCAACCGGAGCGTGGTGCTGATCACACGACATCCACAAATATCCCAACGTACCTTCACTGTTTGGTGCAATGTGCATGGGGTAACTTTGTCTTTTTTAATGTAAGTGAGAGAAAAGAGTTAAGTTGGCACCACTGTTGGTAGCGATAGAAGCGAACTATAATGATAGATGGTTCTTTGAATGTTTACTTTGAATATTTATTCATTAACAAAATTCAAAATTCCTTTACACGCCTGAGAATGTTAGATTATTTTTGAGTGACGTGTGGTCAATGTATCGAGTCCCACCATGACAGTATCTTTTTCTGACTTCCAACTAGAGTATGGTGGGGCGTAGCTCTTGTACTGTGTTTATCAACATGTGGATATCTTATAATGGACTTGGTGAAGAAGTGGCATGATTCGCCAGTGATTGTGACCTTTGCGGAGAAACCAATGTCCATATCGGACATCCCTTTTCCTGCCGTGAGCTTCTGCATGCTCCCAACTGTCGACAGGAGGAGGTTTGATATAGCAGAGGTCCTAAGCAGATGGCCGAACGTCACCGACAGAGAGTAAGTCTAATCTTATTGTATCCTTTACAGCTAGTTGTACAACTTAACCAAGATGAAAATACTCTCTGCTAATAGAATCGCGAACTAAAGTGTGGAGTCATTTGTTATCTCTCGTCTCTTCCTCCTTCTCTCATGCCTTTGACAGTTGATGGAGTTGCGTTGATTCTTGTAAGAAAACACAATAACAAATGCACACGCTGATTCTTTTGAGACATCTATTTTCTACCTGTAATGCACTAACTACCATGAAGTATCACTGATAGGCAATTCTAATCACTTTAGACGACGTATGTTCTTAGTAATGTCCAGCTGTGGTTACCGTGATTCGCGCCATGTTGCGTCTCACTCACTAACCGTTTTCTTTGCTTGGCGCCCACGCAAACAGCTGATACATGGCCCACATACGCCATCTCTTGAGAATAAAAGTAATTTAACCCACATCATCAAAATCAAATAATGAAAACAAGAACACATTCCTATACAACAGTGTTGCACAATCTGGCAACGCGGGAACAATGTAAGCATCTGGTTACATCACCCACGATCCCTCCGCTTGCTTACGGTTGAAAATTCGACTACAGCGCCACAGGGATAGGGTTACCAGATCGCTGTAAGGGAAATGTAGGACATGTTGTCCCAAAATGTAGGACATTAAGTCAAAATGTAGGACGCAACACATTCTCAATAAATAATACATATTTCTTAGAACACGTTAGGAAGTAGTTGAAAAATGACACTTTTCAGTTTTTTTAAAAAAATATTTCCCAGCGAATGTTTAAATGCAAAATTTCAACTTGCAATCATACTAATCAATGCACCTCTTACTACTTGTAGGAGGAGGAGACAATGTTTATCAAAATTTCAGGTTTAGTCAAACTATATATTGATGTTAGAGTGGACAGTCAAACTCGTTGAAATTATAGGGACCAATACCAAACATTTTACAGAGTTTATGAAAAATAATTACTGTAATTTAAAATGGTTTCATCTTGGGTAGTTTTTAGTTCAATAACAGGGTGTCTACCAAAATAATACATCCAGAAATCTTGACTTTTTCTGGACTTTTCTAGGTCCTACTTAGGTAAAGTTGTAAATTAGTAATTAAGAAAATAAATATTTATTTCATGAAAATCCCTACCAAAGGGCCAGTTAAGATGAAAACTGAAGCTGAATTTAAGAAGAGAATTAGATCTGCTTTCTCGTATTAATGTATCCTGAACTGTGTTTGGCAGACAAGCGAGGCTTTGGCGTCTGGACTCACAGCCAGTATAATCTTATGTGGGGTTTATGTCGGTTGTCTCTATATGTATATTACTATCCATTCATTCATCCTATATTACCATAATTCATCCTAATCTTCGCCATTAACCAATGGGATAGAAAAAAGTGAAGTAAAATAAACTAAATCAACCAATCAATAGCAAAAATTCTTGACCACAAGAATAATTTATTGCCTTTTTAGTGACTTCTTTACCTAATTGTTGATTTTTTACTTTTTCTTGACTTCCATGACTTTCTTGACTGGCAGACACCCTGAATAACTTTGTTCTCTATACCCCTGCTTTACAATCAAATTATATTGAATATTGAATAAGAATGGGCAACACCTTGTTCCATCAGTATAAACCCTACGGCAAGAAAGTCTGCTCAAGCATTGAACAGTGACGTTATCAGAAAGTGGTCCCAAGACTTTGTTCATTAATTGCTTCCGTTTTCCCGTTTGTTTAATAGCAGGACAAACTTCATTATTTTTGTGCAATGACAATCAAAATGAATTTCAATATTGAGTTTGGAAGCGGAGTCCATAGACTTGTAATTTGCATGACTTTTTTCTGTTACGTATTTTCCTAATTAATATTATGTGACGCTCAAAATGTAGGACATTTATGATATTTTTCAAATTCCTCCCGGACGCCGGACATAAGGCTAAAATGTAGGACATGTCCGGGAAAATCCGGACGTCTGGTAACCCTACACAGGGACATTCTTATCTTGGTCAAACTGTAACAGTCTCCACCCTTTCTTCCCTCCCCTCGACGCACGGCCAATCAATGTTGCCGATACATTCTTATTTTACTAACTGTCTGGTAACGGAACAGTTAGTGGGCAAATTGCAATGTCCTTAGAGTTAAATAATGTTGTGTAAGTATTGTTCCAAAAGCTCTTAACAAACTCTGTGTAACGCCTTTTCTTATTGACTACGAAATGCCGAACCCAGAATTCAATTTATCGAAATATACTGTAGCGTAGTAATTTTCATATTTCATCATCTATCGTGGCCGCAAAGTGTAATTCATTTCTTGTATCCTGAGTTGTTCTGTACTTGAATGCTTGTTTGAATCACGTTACCAGGAAAGCTACATTTTATGTCAACTTTCTAAGCAAGTTCAAGAACATTCAAACACGCCATTGCTACAAAAATGGTAAAATGAAGTGTAAACATATAAATAAATATCCCATATTCCAGTATGATATAAAATTTGTAATTCATGCAATTTATCCAGAATACAAACAGACGGATCTAGTGAGTATCACTTCTGGCAACACTGCAGCCAGGACAGAAAGAAGGGTGGGGGATATAAGGTTAAACCTGAGTTGCCTCCACTCGCAATAGAATCTATTATGGTTCTATATGTTGCACACTGAATATTACCCGTTTGCATTCCAGGTACAGAATCCTTGTGGGTCTTCAGTCACTTGAAGGCTGCACACCAACCCTTAGCGCAAAGAACGAGAATGCGACAGAGGAAGAGAAAGAATTCTCATCGCAAGAAATAACACCAGACGATCTAATGCTTGTCCGTGAGGTAATTATAGCTATATTGAGAGGAAAACTGATCTACACCAATGATTTGTGTGAATGTTTCATGTGCTTGGGATGGAAAATATTGCACGATATTTTGTATCTATATTAGATTATATTTTTATGGTTGAGACTCATTTCTCAGTTTCAAAAAAGCTCTTTCATTCAATAACGCAGTTACGTAATAGTTACTTTTTGATAAATTCTAACTGTAACTAGTTAATTTTAAAAGTAAGTGTATGTAACTGTAACATAGTTAGGCTACTTTGTTTGCAATAAGAATAACGTTATCAACACTTACTTTTACAGTTACAAATTGTTAACTTGAAAATGGTAACGTGGGGGAAGAGCTAAAGTTGGCAACCCTGTTTCCAAATAGGTGTATTCTCTGGATGTTAGGGATGAATGAAGAAGGCATGTACTTATAATACACTTGCGTGCAAAGAAATAGAGCCACCTCACACTTTTGACATAAAAGCGGTTGCTTTAATAGTCAGAGAGATGTGGCGCGACAGTTGGATATGATTCGCTCAGCAGTTCGAAGAGTATGCCAACGTTATGAAGACACTGATTCCTTTCGTCGGCGGCCAGGAACAGGGACAAGGCGTTCTACAACTGTGAGAGATGATCGCTTTATTGTGTCAACCAATCAGGTCCGCGAATGAGCGAGCCCGGTTGCCACAGCTAGCTCCCTGCAACCTTCTGGAAGCGTGAGTGACCTCTGCCTGTTTGTTCGGCTGAAGAGCAGACGACACGAGAGTAACGGCAACAGTGTGCGAGCGACATCTGCTGTTAGCCCGCGAAGCGCTCTTTTTAAGGCCTCCTGCAGTAGTCAGTGGACAGTAAGACGTAGGCTACAGGAAGGGAACCTGACCCCTCGAAGAGCTGCAAGTGGTCCAAAACCAACGCCTGCTCATCTTAAACATCGAGAAATACCACGATTACATTTAGAAAATTTTCACTTTTCAGAATAAAGCAATGTCAATAAATTTAGTTTCACTTTAAGCGTTATTAAATGATCTTTCAAACAACATACTTCATACTTCTTTTATTGTCTTATTATCTACTTTTTTTTTCTTTTCTGAAAAGCATTTTATGTCAAAAGTGTGAGGTGGGTCTATTTCCTTGCACGCAAGTATATAAACAAGTACTATAGTGTACCTTTGATACAGAGTTAAATGTGAAACCACAATTAATGTACTGTTAATAGACAGTTACAACTAAAGCCAATACATCATTCCTGTTCATTCCAGCAAAGAAAAACCCAGATTATATTCTTTGGACTGTAAATGCTTCTACAGGTTTAATTATGGACTAAGTGTCAACTTTATTTGAAGACTACAGGGAAAAAACGTTCTTTGTCCATTTTCTTGATTTTACAGGAGAGCACGTTATTTCCTTCTTATGTAGGGTTACCAGACGTCCGGTTTTTCCCGGACATGAGCTACATTTTAGTCTTATGTCCGGCGTCCGGGAGGAATTTGAAAAATATCATAAATGTCCTACATTTTGAGAGTCACGTAATTTTAATTAGGAAAATACGTGTTGCAGTTTAACAGAGAGAAATCATGCAAGTTACAAGTCTATGAACTTCGCTACCAAACTCAATGGCGAAATTTATTTTGATTCAGTCGTTGCCCAAAAAGAAAATAGAGGTTTCTGCTAAAACATTAAGGTCTCATTTGATGTCATTGTTCACTGCTTGAGTGGAATTTCTTGCCTTAGGGTTTATACTGATGGAACAAGGTGTTAACATTCTTATTCAATATTTTGATTGTAAAAAAAGGGGTATAGATATCAAAGTTATTGAACTAGAAACTACCCTAGATTAAACGGTAATTGCTGAATAATAGCTTGTCATTCCAGGACATCATGAGAGAGTATTTTCGTTACCATCAGCACAACGGAGCCATGGGAGAATTTTTTTTTTTTCAAAAATCTGTAAATAGTTTGATACTGAGGTTCAGTATAATTTCGAGTTTGACTGTTCAGTCTCTCATAAATGTATTTTGATTTAACGCAAAATTTTTGATAAAAATTGACTCCTCTGAGAAGTTAAAATATGTAGTAAGAAATTCATTGTTTAGTATTGATTAAAAGTTTGAACATTTTTCACTTAAGAATTAATATTTTTTTAAAAAGCTGAAAATTTTAAGTGTCCTACATTTTGACTTAAAGTCTTACATTATGTCCTACATTTCCTTACAGCGATCTGGTAACCCTATTCTTATGAGCATGTTCTTTCCCTTTGCAATGGATGGAAAACGCACGGTCTATTCGTGTACAATTCCTAGTTAGAAAGGTCCTTCATAGAGCTATTTGATAGCACCTTTACCTCAATTTGGCTAAAAATGGACAAAGCACGCTCTTTCCCTGTGGTCTTCATTTGTAAATTCCTTTACAAAAATATTCACATTAGGTTTTTTGCTCTATTTCAAGGTATTGCTCCAGTGCAGCGACTTAATTACTAAGTGTGAGTTTAACGGATTGAATGAAACTTGCGAACAGGAATTCCATCCCAATTTCATGCACGGATATTGTTGCACGTTCAATATGTTGTCTCCACCGGATACGTACACGGATCATGCGTAAGTATTTCCAGTGTGGTATTTGAAAAATTCCCAGTGGGGAGGCGTATTCCATATCTTCTTTCGAATAGTATGCTTCAGATGCTAAAACTATGGCTACCAGAGGGGAAATTCCCCCTCATCCCCCCTTACATGCAGAACTCGAAATGCATGAAATCGATGTTGATTCATGGTGCTTCAATTGTCACAATTAAAAGCATAGTTTTGTTTTCTTTGAAATGATCGTGCCTGATTTTCTCAATTATGCATTTTAGTACATCACAGGGAGCAGCAGGAGTAGTAAAGTACCCTTGATGCATTTCTGTGCGTATTTTGATGCACCAAATGCGCATCGATACAGTCCCCCTTTTTTAGTCTCTGTCCCGATTCTTTAAACGTAAAACGGGTCGCCTAAATGTATCTATGGCCATGTCCGAAAGGTGCAAGACTGTACTTGAAGGGAGCAGAGCAGCCTACGGCTGAACCTCGCCCGCTAAATAAAGGAATTATTATTATTGTTATTAGTATTATTATTATTAATGGTCTGGCAGTGCGGTCATGAAGTCGTGGATTGGAAGTGAAAATCTTTCGAACTGCACTTCGACTGCAGCGCCAAATACGAACAGTAGAGAGGACATATTGGTTTTTCACTTTTTAAACACTTTTTTTTTTCTCCACAGAAATCACATAACATTTGCAAATGTACTTATACATACATTTCCACACATTAGAAGAACTACAACAACAAAAAACTTGCTGGCTTTCTACCTCCGCGATTTCAAACAAACGAACAAGTCCACTTGTCACATGACCGAGCCTGCAACCTTGGCATGCTCTGCACTGTGTTCTTGATTCCTCTTCAACTTGACGCATTCGAACTGTACTAGGTGACGTCATTTCCGCCAAAACCGGTAGAAATTATTTCACATTTCAATGTCAACGATGTGTCATATTCCAGTTTTCTTAAAACAGTGGAGTTCGTTCTCTGTTTACCTAGAACTAATGTAACCAATTAACGAGAGTTTTCGTACATGAATTGCTTATAGACAAAAAAAATAGAACGCTCTTTTAGTACAAACTTTGACAGCAATGTTGATAAATAAGGTGAACTTTAATCAGGCGTGTGTAAACTTTTACAAAATGTTATTTGAAAAGAAGGATGTACTGAAGAAGTTCCATTATACGAAAAAAATATCAATGTATGACATTCAATTCTAAAGGACCCCTTGGTTATAGTACAGTGTATATCACCATATTATGTAAGATATTTACACAGTATTTATTTAATAATTTGTTTTTTAAAAAACGGAACAGTTTATTAAAACGTGTATATTTTGCCGACCCGTTTTGTTGTTTTCAAAACTTGGTCACCTTAACTTTGATGCTTTACTGGACTCAATATTTTTGCCTACGGGTGGATTGCGCACACTTTTCCGGTTTTATTAGTGTTATATGATAAGCCGTTGACAAGTTGTCACAATGTACAGGATTGCGCACAAAAAATGAGGCAATGTTGTCAGATGTAAAATGTTCTCAAGCCGTTCTCACTTCTGTTGTGTTTGTTTGTGTGTGTGTGTGTGGACTTACACGTGCTTTGCTGGAAGGGCAGGATTAGATAGGCATAGAGTATGAACCTGATTGGTGGACTAGAATGTAATGGTCGGTTTGTTGTGCAGTAATTACCCTAACCTAACCTAACCTAACCTAAACTAACCTTTGAGTTTGAGTTTTATTTCTAATTTCTCTCTCTCTTCTTGTCTAAAGACAAAAAACAGTTTTGCGCACAGACTTTAAAGATATGAAAGTGGCAACGTTCGATCAAATTCTGTGCGCAAAACAGGTCAGTGAGATTTGTTCGCAATTCTGGATCTAAAGTGTGCGCAATTCGGTTGCGGCGATATTTTTGTGTCAATTCACAGGTGTTCTGCATGTATTTATGATAGTTTTCAATTAGGAAAATAAAGAAATCATATATTTTTTCGATACATAACGATAGTAAGTAATTACATTATATTTGAACTAAAAAGACGTTACAGCATTTTAATTTTAGAAGAATATTTCTTTCATGTGGCAAACTGCCTTTTTTACATCATGCCAGGTTAGTCCTTTGGAAAAAAAATACAAGAAATTAATTGATTCATAGGTTTTTATACCATAGACGGCCATGGATTGTCAACCACTGAGAAATTTTGAGAACATTAGCACAAACTTTAAAAAAAATATTTGCTAGACAAGTCTCTCTCTCTCTGTATATATACACACCTCCCCCCAGACACATGGCCACCTCCACCTGCATACTTTCAGGGGTATGCGCTTTGTGTTCTGGTGCAGTAGGATGCATAAGTATTACCAACTAAATTGTCCTACAATTAGGACTGCAAGAATTGAAACAAAACGCCGAACAAGCTCCTGACAACCTCTGCTCTAGCATCTAAACCTTAAAAACACGTAGCTTGCAAGAGAAAATTTAATGAAAATGGTCATGGACAATTTGCCGAGCAATAATTTGTGCATCATACTGTACCTTTAATTAAAACCAGGGTGTCAATTTGCTAAGAATTTACTGGTTCCCCCGTATATTTGTATACTTTATTTATTAAATAAGTTACAATAAGTATGAACATAATTGCATTATGTATTTGGGTACTAATACTTGTTCTGGTAGCCAAAATAGGTCTTTTTTACATAATTTAGCTATTACATTTTTTTGGGTTGTTTGCCTGTTTAGTGACAACATATTTTGTTTGAACTGCCTCATAAGACACTATCACCTGTTACTAGCGCCAACTATTGCCAAGAAGAAAACTGTGGGTCTTGGCCGAAAGTTTCCGGCTGGGATCTGATGGAAGGTTATGTGGATGGGCCCGAGGACGACAGAGGGCTCTACCCCCTGCGCCAGCATGTGTCAGGATTCTCTGGACACTTGTACGTTCAGATAGAGATTGATGACGCTTCGAAGCAGGATGCCTGGTGTATCTTGGACGCCAATTTTCCTTCAGTTGGGGTATGAAATAGATTTATAACATTTCTGACATTCTATGACTCATAAATATTGATTGCAAGCCATCCACATATTTTCTTCGAGTAAAACATTTTTCTTCTGAAACGGTACAGCTTTACAATAATGTTTTAGTTTTAAATTCCATAAATCATCTCGTACAGATTCTTTTCAGCCTTGCTTGTAATTATCAGTCACATGAAATAACCGCAAATGGCACAGTGGTTCGGATCCCACATTAAACTGTAGGCCCAGTTCCGAGTACCCTTCCTGTGCGTAAAGTGGACTCAAAACAGCAATTCAAACACACAAACAAATATTATTATAATAACATGCATAAAAATACCAAATAAAAGAAGTAAAAAAGCAAGTAATGTTTAAAAAAGTAAATATACTCCTGCCTGAACTCGCTCTGGTTGATCTCCTCATCCTAAAATCAAGAACATAGTAGGAAGTAATGACCCCTCAAGGAATAAATAAAACAAAAAAAAATCTTTGGGGATTAAACAAAACTTCCTTACGAAAAATTATGCCCTTTTCGTCAATTAACCACATATCATGGATCATCCTAAGAATAACATCAGAAGACAATACCTGATTAACATACTCATCCACATACATCCTAATAACCTCTTCCGCTTTGATTATTTTATTTATTAGAGTTTTGTGTTATATCTCAACGTAGACATTTATTAGTATCTTTATTAAGACTTGAATTTATTGTGTTGCCTTTATATATTTATATATAAAACTCATTATTTGATTAGTAATCAAGAAGAATCCTATTTTTGTTTATTATTTCTTTCATTTTGTGTGTGTGAAGGGGCTCTCGCACAGTGGCGGCGAGTAAGGTGGGCAGTTGCCCCCCTCCTTTTGCCACTTCTGCCCCCGCACTATGCTAAACCTTATCAACCAAGGGAAATTAAACTGTTCTTGCCCCTCCTCCCGCCCCCAACTCCCCAACTTTTGGAACTCACAGTTAATTTCAAGAAATTTTGACCCATTTAGAGCAAAAAATACCAATAATTAACTACTTTCCAATGCGATCCTTTGTAATTTACTGTGTTCGGGATCCCGAAAAGTCTGAAATCATTACCCCAAGTCGGCATCCGAGTTCGATAATAGTTCATGCACCGTCGTTTTGAAATACCTTTTTTATGCAGTATCCTTTGTCGGGTAAAAACATGGTTTGATTTCTATGCATTGTGAAAAAGTACAAGAAGAAATAAGGAATTGATCATCACCAAAGTTATAGATGTAGATGTTAATGCATAGGAAGCAAGGCGAATCTAGTTTCTATTTAAATAGTGGACTGAAGTCAGAACTTGTCAACAGCGCCAAAGTATTTTCACTCAATTTCAATTTTATGATTTGTATGATAATAATAATGATAGTAATAATAATAAAAAAGGTAACATACATGTTCTATGACTGAGGGACAAGATATGACATCTTACTCTGCTCTCCCTGAGGAAAACATCCTGTCCGAGCCCCCTGATTAGTAGGTTTTTTCATACGAAAGAACTCTTCTGAAGATTAAAAGATAAGTAGAAATGCTGATTAAGGCTGCGTGCGTTGGTATTTTGCAATTGTGTCCCTTATTTTCAACGTGTGACTGCGATATTGGCTCTTAATTTCATCTTGATCACCTGGCAACCCTGCACAAAGGAGAAGGTCGTGTACATTTCCTGCTCATGAGTATTATTATTATTATTATTACTTTTTTTTACATTTTACCTCACAATTCTCAATTAGAATCTTTTGTATCCCCGTTTAGAAGCTCGGTCAGTGGCGTCGTCGTCGCAATGCGGGGGGGGGGGGGTGCAAGGGCCCCGCAATGTGCTCCTGAAATTTTATGTAATCGCAGAAATTACACAGTGTTGCATACAAAGAAAAAAGTCAATTTAAGATGCAGAAATATGGTTCCCAGTAACATCAAATGACGATCTGCAATAATAAGCAGTGGCGTATTGTCTCAGCTAGAGGGGCCCGGGTAACTTGTCATATGGGTCTCCTCCGAAATGCAGAATGACCTTAGTTTCTCCGCAGATGCCATCGATAGAAAAATATCCCTTACCTTATACCTATATAGCTACATAGGTTGTCGTAAACGTAGTGTAGTGTGTCAATTGTTTGCAGTTATGAATCCAGTAGAAAGATTCAGTTGCTCAACCAGTCTACACAATAAACTCGTGACATTTAAAATGTAACTTCAAAGGCGGCCCAAGCCTTTTCATTTTATAAAGAAAAATGTGAAATGACTTTCCCACATTGTCCACACCTGTTACGTTTTACTTCAAAGGGGCCAAAAAACTCAGTAGGAGGTGGAGTCCAGGGGCAATTATTCCTTTACCCTAAGGGCAATTGTCTCCTCCTCTGCCACGCAGTGTGTACAGCGTATGAGTTAAATATGATCATTATTTTTTATTTTGTGAAGTTTATTTTTCTTACATATTGAAATTTTGTAGACATTTCCATGGAACTAGTTTTTATTTTCCAATGTGTTCCGATTCTGTGATCTGCAGTGTTCGAAGTGAAAATTCCTAGCTGTGAATTTCATTGTTCGATTGATTTGATTGACTGCTTTATTTTACTTAATTCATGTGCCACTTTTGGCTAATTTGCGCAGATGGAGATGAGTGATGATATGATGAAATTGATAGATGGACACTCACAAACACCCATGCCCAGGCCGGGATTCTAATCCGGGACCCCTGTCGTCGTAGCGCGATGTTCTAACCACTCCGTCACGGGGACCGGCTTTCCTTGTTCGAGATTGGGGATAGAAGGAAGGAACCATGTGTGGATCAACTTGAAGACAACGAAGCAGGTGGATGATCTATTAATAAAACCGTTCTTATTTCATGAAATAGTTTTTATAACAAATGTGTGATCAATGGTCTATCGAAAAGAAATGGCAGCGTTAGAATTATGAATAATGATATTGAGGTCCATTAACACCAAAATTAAACACCGTGTCTGTGTCAACCATTTTTGGGGGAGGGGTGAGGGTTAAGTTCTTTCATTTCATTGAGTGACAAAATTTCAGTGAATAGAGTCCCATCGCAGCTTTATTTTCCATCTCTCAAGACTGGAATCCACAGCTATTTCTTCGTAGCAGAATTCAATTGACCTTGTGATGTTAGGCCACCATGGACAATCTAGAGGTCCGGTGCACCCCCATAACTGAAGAGTAAGTTTGCTTGAATATATTACTCACTATTAATATCAGAAGGCTAATGTGAGCGACTCTTACGTTGAAACTTGGCCTGGCGCAGCCAGGGGATGGCTTAGGGGCTGAAGATGGGCATCCACATAAAAGTCCAAAAGAGGAGTGTTTTAATATGTGTGTATTACATGGAACCTCATTAAAAATACATTTCAAGCAAAAAATACAAAAGATCACGAACAATATGTTTGGCAGCGGGAAGCTTCCCTCTCCTCCAAAAAGAAGAAACCCAGATCTTCCAGTTATTTATCAGAGATTCAGATCACCCTGATTTAGTTTCAAGAAGGTATGGGAAGGCAGAGTATTTGGGGCAGAAGTTAATTTCTTGTACAACTACGGGGGAGGGGAGGGACTAGCTAACTATTGTACGTCCGTCCCACTCTGGCATCAATATTTTTGTCACTAAGGGGGCCTCCAATATTGTGCTTGCAGGGGGGCCCCAGAGACCAGCGCTACGCCACTGAGCTAGGTAAAGGTAAACATGAGGCACAAAGTATAATAACGTTACGGATGTAGAAATTTACAAAGTTTTGATTTCGGGATTGTAATGCATTTCATAATTTTCTTTCAGATAAGAGTCCACAGTCCAATTGACCCAACACCAGACGTAGGGAATTACCACTACTTTCTAAATAACTCCTATATTATGTTCCGAGTAAAACCAAGCGCAACGTCTACTCTTCAGAATGTGCATAAGTACAAGCCAACAGACCGTCATTGCTTTGCAGCAGAGGAAAGAAAACTCTACTTCTACAAAATGTACAGCGAAAGAAACTGCCAGTACGAGTGCCTCGCGAATGCGTCTTTAGAGTTGTGTGGCTGTGTTCCTGCTTATCTACCCGGTAAGTGACTGGGAAACTCCTTATAATAAGACCGATACGGAGATGTTTTTGTGCAACGTCATCATTGATAGGTGCTGGATCGTAATACGGAATAGTATCACAGTCGCAAATGTATGTTGAATATGCAAAAATCGACATAGTTTGAAAGTAGTATTCCTACGTAGTATGTGTGAATAAGGTCTATTAGTTTCAATATCGTGGGAGTTTGATGTTGATATCGTGTTGCGATCTATGGCCTACCAATAATGACGCAGGTACATGTAAGAAACAAGTGTGTCTGCTCAGGCCTTTTTACAAGAAGGTAATGGTTTAGGCACAGTTGAGGGGAGATTGATAACCACCTAGCTTCTATTAATCAACCCACTTAGCGAAATGACTTACCCCAGTTGTGAAGCGATTTATTGAAGCTTGATACTTGCCTGTGCCCCCTCCTAACTTCTGGCGATTGACAAACTTTAGTTCATTTCTTCTGCCTGATTATAGAATATAGTACAGGACATGTTGATATCGTTTTGCCTTACTTGAGCATTTCGAGATATTCTGCACGGCATCCAAACCGAGTTAAAACATTTCAGCAACTCAAATTTCTTACATATGCAGGTTTGTGGCCAAATTATATGTTTAAGAGAATACTGAATTCATGCAGACATCGCAAAATAGACGATATTCAGCGAACAACTTCCCCCACAATTCATTGCGCAAAGTCAAGGCCGCAAACAGACCAAATCCTATGTTGAAAATATATCGGGTAAGCATTGTGCGTATGCTCTGTCCCGAAATGATTCAGGCTATACTTATCGCGATCATATGAGGAGTGTATACGTATAAAATATCTCAAATTTTCTCTATGTAAGAAGGCTTCAACTACGTTTTCCTTAAAACCTCGAATCAGTTTGCCTGGCTTCATGCGTATTCAACTGCTTCTTCCTAAAGTGCACTGCGTGATGAAATCAAGTTGAATATCATCCATTGATATAGACATCGGATGCATTCACACACACACATACACGATACCAATGTTAGCTCTTAATGATCTGATGCCAAATTAATTTCTTTAAAAACCCTGAATTCAAAGTTCTGTCAGTATTTTCAAGTACCAAAAATGAAACCAATTATAAAAATTAGATGGTTCCTTATGTACTTCCACTGTTAAAATTATTGAAGTTTAAAAATTGAACTACTTTCATCATTAGGCATAAAGGGGAAAAAGTAACCGTAGTAGATAGATAGATTGAAATGAAATTAAGTTAAATTTATGGAAATATGTATGACTTATTTGTTTTTAATTTTAATTAAAACAGATGCTTTGTAACTTTCTTCTAGGAGAAAGAAGCACACGAATTTGCAATGTAGGCAATGATGCCTGCAGTTTCGGACAATTTTACTACAAAGGTAGGATATTATTACTACATATTATTTGAACCTTTTTCAACTTCAGTAATGTGTAGCTTGAATGTATTACACATGAATGATAATAAAGATGAATGTATTTATAGTTTTTCGGAAATTACTGTACCTTTGTAATAGTAGACAAACCATATATATAAAGCGGAATATTATCCGTGTAGAATGTAGTGAATGGAAAAAAAAATATTTATACTTAGTTTGAGTAAAAAAGTTTTTTCTCCCGGATGTATGAACTCAACCTGATTATTCTAAATGCAGCACATAACATCCAGAAAATATTTTAGATACATTTTACCAAAAACGTATTGGTTTAAGCCATTAATAAACTTAAGGAGTAATGCAATATTTTGTTTTATATCATTACAGAATACAAATATCTACCAAGATGTAACTGCCTTCCTTCATGTACGGAAATAAATTACGAGTCCGAATTGCAACAATTTGATTATAACTATGACTTCAATGAAAAGTAAGTATCATTTTGTGTGCTCTTTATTATGTGAGGATGTATGTATGAGAATTAAGGCTTCCGTTTTGTAGTTCCTTGATTAGATTTCAGGTAGAGATTCAGAGTTTCTTGGTTCGGATTTCACTATAATCTGTACACTGTAAAAAACAAATACAGAAGAGAAAACCCTTGTAATGTGGCCGCGGTGGCTCAGTCGGTAACGCGTCTGACTACAATGCTAAAGGTCCCGGGTTCGATCCCCGGCCGGTTGAAATCCGGGAACTTTTGTAACGATGGAGGCGGCCCCGGCGCCTACCCAGCGTCGAATAACATGGGTACCTGGGGAAACCCTGGGGGGTAAAGGCGGTCAGGGGCGTGATGCTGATCACATCACCCCAACTCACGACCGGATCAAGAAAGTGTGGGGCGTTACCCCCACACCCCCTATACGCCTTCATGGCGTGGTGCTATGCACAGGGGAGCACTTGTAATGAACAGCGCCATACCAAAGGTGAAATATGTTCAGGAACTGATCTATTCGCAACTTTGTAATGCTTGAAATATGGTTTTCAATCAATTGTGACGTATTCCTTAAAGATTACTAAAATCGAACATAGTTCATACAATGGCAAACACTTTGAACAAAATCTCTAATTCAACGTGTTTTTTTTCCTGTGGGTCCAGACTTATGCAACACCCTGTACATTTCGGATCTCTACTCTCTACCTACATAGTATTTCGAGTTATCCGGAGTGCTATTGTTTGATGCAAATTTTCGGAAATAGCCAGGAATGGAGAGCTTAAAAAATTGGTATTCCTATTCCATTTCATGTAGGCCATATACATTACAATTAAACCTACTATGTTACTCCTATGACTTAAAATTTGTTAATTTACTTATCGCAACATGATTGTACGAAATAAACATAAAGTGAATGCATCTCATTCATTTTCTCTGTATTGTTCCAGTTCGACAAGCGCCATACTTCTATTTTATTTCAAGGAGAGGAACTTCATTGCTAAACAGAGAAGGGAACTGTATTCCTCAACTGATTTTATAGGTATGTAATGGAAGTACTTTTCAACATTTTTGATTTGTGACATATATTCTCGTCCCACAGTATGCCTTCACATATGGTACGGGTTTATGTTTCAACTCAGAGGGGCAAATACAAAACTAGATTTGGTTGCATTCACAAGTATACAAGTAATGTACCATCATGCTGGAGAATTAAATTGGGCATATTGTTATTTAGTTATTGAACAAAAGCACTGCCATTCCTTTAACTTTCAAGGTACATATGAGACACGTTCTTCCTTAAATATGATTAGTTGTCACATTAATATTACATTCGGTATCCTTTAAATCTTGTATAATTAAAATTATGTATCAATTGTTACAATATATTTGATTCTTTTCGTCCATTTTCTGAAATGTATCTAACAGTTCTCATGTTTACAGTCATTTTGACTTTTTGCTTTGTATATCTTTTATATTTTTCAGTGGCTAATAAAGCGTATTCATTTTATTTCAGCCAACATCGGAGGAATATTGGGTCTCTGCTTAGGATTCAGTGTAGTCAGTGTCATTGAGATTCTGTATTTCCTGACGATTAGACTGTGTTCAAAAATAGGATCTCCAGCATGCTCATGCAACAAAATCCAACCGTCTGAAGGAGAAAATTCGTTTAGATTTCCTGCACATTGGAAGAAATAAGGGCGAGATGAAATGCGAGTCTTTAGAACATGAAGAAGAACATGTCAAAAAGTTTATTTTATGTTCCGAGAAGCTACTGGGGACTGGACCTATTGAACCACTGAAGTGTGCCCCAACTGGGAATCGAACCTGGTACACCTTGATTGATTTCAGTGCACTTTCATATCAACTTTCACATCCGCGATTATTGTAAAGAAATATTTACCAGAGAATCACAAACTAAAATATGCATTATGGTCAGGGGCGGCTCATGATAAAATATGTACCCGGGCGAGGTGATTTTTTGCCCCCCCCACCCTAATTTCTAATCTGCCATCCCCATAACTTTCCACCCTGGTCTCCCTACTTTCCACCACCCCTCAATTATACATGACCATGTGTCGCTTCATCAATTTTGTCACACATAAATGAACCACATCTTCGCGATTAGACAGAAGTGTCAGAAAAAGCGAAGTGTAAAATAAACCATATCAATCAACTAAATATCTTAAGTACTAGGAAATAACATTTTGATTTTAGTAATCTCCTAGCTTAAATTGCTACAGATTTTGCAATATATACTTATTATGTCATGTAGCAGTAGCTTCAATTAACTTTCGTCTACACGAATCCAATTCTTATGTACTAATCAGAAATATGATTTTGGCGCTACTCAGGGGAAGCCCCGGCCGGTCGTCCGGTCCGAAAACGGCCGCTGATTGTGGTATTTATTACGCATAATCCTTCGCTGCATTCCGTTGTAGTGAATGGCAACATTTCTATAAGATCAATAGTATAAAATGATTTATGTTTTATAATAAAATAAATTTCTGCCTTGGTCAGCATATTGAGTTTTTCATATAAAATGAGACCCAAGACAGTGAAATCCCCTGTGGGGAGTCGAACCCGATACTCATTAATAAAAAATCGCTAGCGTTATTGTGAACAACCAATGGTTTTAGCATATACGCCGAGAAACAAAGAATTCTGGGTTCCAATCCTGGATATAAATGTTTCTGTATGGCGTGTTCTCGTCCATTTCATCAATTCCTTCATCTTTGCAATTGATCTAGACAGGTAAAAAAGCTACGTAAAATAAATATCATGGAATTTGCACTATGGATTACTACTCGTAATCATATTACTCTTCACATAAATTATTATCCTTCTCTTGGCTTCCGTGTTAATGTGATCCAAAGTGGCCTTTTTTAATTAACGAAAATGTGTCTTTCTTTGTGACCTTTCATTCAAATCAGTCTTAATGTCTCCATGTGCTATTTGCTGAATTTATATGTGGGCCTAAACTATAATTATGTAAATTTACTGTGCAAATATGTACATTGTAGTCTCGTATAACACATTTTTGAATGTATTGAGTATTCCATTCTTGACTTTGATTATACTAGGCCAGGGGCGCCGACTTGTCAAAATTATTGGGGAGGCTCTGATCACTGAAATAAATTGATGAATGACTCATTCCCTCCCTTTTTTAAGTTTTGGCCTCAGTGTTCGGAATGTCGTAAAAGCCCATGAATTCCTCAAAAATATTAAAATTTTCATTTACAGTTCGAATCAGAATGTCAATTGTTCACGGATGGATATGTCACAAGTTTTGTCAACCATAATAGCAAAATATTCCCGACTTTTAATATCTGCTACCATGGAGCGCAAAACAGATCTCCCTTATATATGAATTATCTCGTTCTGAATGTCATGTAAGAGCCATTTGTAGCCCGAACGTCTCATCCACTCTCCCAGTTCATGCAAATCTTCTTTTGAAACCTTTTTTAGTAAAAATGTTAACAATACTCACAATTATATATACTTAGTATATAGTAATAAGTCATGTGTTTTGCTGTATCTGGTCATAGCCCTACCCCCAAAGTTGATGGTTTAGCGGTCTCAGCCCCCAAAGTTGATGGTCTAGAACATTTCAAATGTGTTTTTAAGTTCAGTTCATATGGCAAAATTCAGAGTAAACTTTACAAGAGAAGCAATATAATACATTAGATCCTCTTAAGCAAAATTATTTGGGGGCTCTGCCCTCACATCGTTAACATTGAGGGGGGCTCGAGCCCCCCAAGCCTCATGGAGTCGGCGCCTATGTATTAGCCTATATACTATTTTCTCATCTTTATATATATTATAAGTATTGCATATAAACCTAAACAGAATAATATGAAATCTTTGAGATGTTGAAAAGGAAGTGTTCTTGTGTGTATGCGGGTGTGTTTGGTGTTAAAAACGCCATGCTTTGAAGCTTACTGTAACTATGACGTTTATAATTGAAAATTATTGAAAGAAGTGTTTGTCATATTTAATGATATTTAATTTTGGATCCATTTTTTAATAAAATTCTATAATAAATATACACACTATTTAATAATTTGTATATAATTCATTACCAGAATTTATTTTTGTGACCTATTGAAGATATAATTTATGCACACCATATTTTCAGAACATCTGCATAAAAACCATATTTGCAGGATTTTTTCAGAGGTAAGCAATAATCTACTTTCTTTAAAAGTAAAATATGGTATATTCCTCCCGGTCCTGAATGCTGCCTGAATTTGAACCCATGACGTTCTTTCAATGAGCCCTAAATCAGTCTCACCTGCAATCAACAGTTTTCTACAGTAAATAATTAAGGTAATATTATTAGAATGAAGCTATTTGTATGATATATGTAAATATCCCTTGCTATCTACTTCCGTGGGGGGTGTGACATCTTGCCCCTTCGGGTATTTTCAGTCACATTTTGCATCATCTTAACCATTATAAAACAACGAAAGATTGAAAATATCCAAATTTTTTTTTCTCATTTTATCAAACAATTTATCTTTAATTACACGTACATAAAGAAAAATTATACTAAACAATTGCAACTGTTTTTAAATAGTTTTTAAATATATTACACTTTATTCTACTAAGAACTTCTGTATTGGGTCTCATAAAAGTAGACTACGTCTAATAATGTTTCTTACAAACCCACTCATCTAAAACATATGCAATTTCTTGTCAACCAATGTTCTTTCGCTACCAAGGATTGAACCCACCTATATGTATTTATCTTGTATCCTTGCGTGTTGGCACTAGCTTCTTCTTCTATGTTATTTTATGGCTCACCCCCCGTTTGCAGCTTCAAACCAAAGTTGCTGAGTTCAGGTTCTATTGTTAATAACGTTATCTATGTTCTAAACTGTTGTTGAATGTCATTCACTTTCTTCGAAACACTAATGTCTTTCTGTTCTTATGGTATAACAGCTTTGTGAGGTTATTAATTCAAATTGTAGTGTGAATCATCGTGGTTGTTTAAATAGTAAACCTACGCTTTCTAGCGAAACTATAAAGAATCCAAATAACTATAGTGCGAGGTTCAGATATTAGTGTAGATAAGGATATTGGAAATGGTACCTGTGCATGTTGTAAGTGTTTATAGAGAGAGTCTCGGTATTGTTGTCTTAAGGGACATTCAAAAAATAAATGATTAAGTGTTTGATTAGCTTCTCCGCATTGGCAGGAAGTTGATGGCAGAATCTTTAAACGAGCCAAATGTTGAATTACTAATACATGACCTGTTCGCATTCTTAATATAAAAACAATCACTGCCCGAGGTAGATTCATGTTTTGGTACCAAGGTATATGATTTCTAACTTGAGCATGCCACTTATAGGATGTGGTATTTTGTAGCTCTGTTTTGCACCACTCCTTCCCTGTTTTTGTAACTTATATTTTACCGTGGGTAAGAGATCTGTATAAGGTAGTCGGAAAGGTGTTTCATAATCCTCGGTTCTCGCTTTTTTGCATTTTCATCTACTATGTCATGATATTTATTGATTACTATGCGCACGGGTGTAAGTGAAAACCACTTTCTGTCCATTTTGTCGAATATGTTTCATCGTGCATATAATCAAGTATTCAAATGTTGTTAACTTATAAACAGCACTGCCTGTTCTCGACAAAGCTTGCAAGACACTCAATGCATCAGTGAGGATTAGGGAGTGATTACTTCTTAGTTCTACAACGTAGAGGAGCGCTTGATATATGGCACAACACTCAGCCGAAAATATTGAAGTATCTTGTGGTACATATTGGCGATCAACTCGTTACTGCTGAATTTCATTTATTTTTTTACAAAAATGAATTGAATTTCCTTAAAAGCCTTAATATTTTATTGGAACATTAAACTATAAATTGTACAAGAAAAATATTAACATTAAACTAACTAACTAACTCCCTAGCCTTCTTAAACCCGAAGGTTCATGGCTGCAGCAACACAGGCCTTCCATCTTTCCCTATCTTGAGCAAAATCTATATACTCTTTTCCATCCCTACCGATTTCCCTTAGGTCCATCTCAACGTTGTCCCTCCATCTTCGTCTTGGCCTTCCTACAGGTCTCATAGCATCAGGTTTCCCAACAAGAATCCTGTAAACTCCTCTTTCCTCTCCCATTCGTGCCACATGGCCTGCCCACCTAAGTCTTCTTGATTTAATTATTCTAATAATATCTGGACATGAATACAAATTATGTAGTTCTAAATTATGTAACCTTCTCCACTCACCTGTCTCCTCATCCCTTTTAGGTCCAAAGATTTTCCTAAGGATCTTATTTTCAAATACTCTCAATTTATGTTCCTCTTTCAATGTAAGGGACCAAGTTTCACATCCATATAATACTACAGGCAAAATTACTGTTTTGTATATTTTAACTTTTAGTTTCTTAGATATTAAACGAGAAGACAAAAGTTTATGAAGAGAGAAGTAACATGCATTTCCTGAATTAAGCCTACTTTTTATTTCCTCTTTAATATAATTTTCATTTGTTAATATTACTCCTAAGTATTTGAATTTGGAAACTGGTTCAAATGAGTTGTTATCAATAATTAGATTTTGATTATTACCTAACACTTGCTTTCGGCCTGTAAGCATATATTTAGTTTTCTCTTTGTTAACTTCCAAACCTATCTCTTTAGCAGTTTTGAAAAATATTTTAGCATTATTCTTAATTGTATTCACATCATCCCCAGGTAAGTCTACATCATCTGCATATGCTAACAACTGAGTCACACCATTTAATTTTAGTCCTTCTTTAGTTTCTTTTACCTTCCTTACAGCATATTCTAAGGCAAAATTAAAGAGCAATGGAGATAATGCATCTCCTTGTTTTAACCCATCATGAATTGTAAATTTGTCAGACATATTAATACCCACACGAATTTTACTTTCTGTTTCACTGGTGCATATTTTTATCATACTAACAAGCTTCTTAGGTATTCCAAACTCTACTAATATATTATATAATTTATCTCTTTTGACCGAATCATATGCTTTTTTGAAATCAATGAATAGCTGATGGACATTTTGATTATATTCCCACTTTTTTTCAAGTGTCTGTCTGATGTGAAAAATTTGATCTGTAGTTGATCTGTTACGTTTAAATCCACATTGATAATCACCTATAATTTCATTAGCATATGGGGTTAGTCTTGTTAAAAGAATGTTAGATAATATTTTATATGTTGTTGAGAGTAGAGAAATTCCACGGTAATTATTGCAGTTCATTTTATCACCTTTTTTAAACACAGGAACAATTATGGATTCTTTCCACTGTTGAGGGATTTCTTCTTTATTCCATATTAAACAAATTAATTTATGAATTTGACATATTAATGAATTTCCACGATATTTAATTAACTCAGCTGGTATTAAATCAATGCCAGGTGCTTTGTTATTCTTTAGCCTTTTAATAGCATCTTCAACTTCAGTCAAGTTAGGTTCTGGAACTAAAGGTTCTGCTGTGTGCACTTCATTTACTTCTGATTTATCTCCTACATGAACATTTAAAAGCTCATTAAAGTAGTTCTTCCATCTATTTAGAATATCGCTTGGGTCAGCTAGAAAATCACCGTCTTTATCTTTTATCAAGTTTACTTTAGGTTGCCACCCCTTTCTAAACTCATTTACACCTTTATATAAATCTCTGTTATTTTTATTTTTGCTGTTTGTTTCAATTTCGTTAATTTTGCTTTTCAAGTAATCTCTTTTCTTACTTCTAAACGTGCGGTTAACTTTTCGCTTTATTCTATTATAATTGTTTAGATTTGTATCATCAGAGTTATTTAACCACTTAAGTCTAGCCTGATATCTTATTTCTATTAGATTATGACATTCATTATCAAACCATGGCTTACTTTTTCTCGCTTTATGGTATCCTATATATTATTAACATTATTTTATAAAATTAATCAATTAATTTTTAAATGTTTAATTGAATAATACATTTTCTGATGTTTAGGAAACCTCTCTGTTATTTGACTCAGTTGCACTTTTTACTAAACATGACCTTTTTCTTCAGAAATGGCTTGTTTGTTTTAAATTCTGGTCGTGAATATTCAATACCGGTAGCTATTTTCATGTTCAGATTCTCAAAACCCAGGACATTTTGCAATCCCGGACATACCCCGGACAGCACTAAAAAACCAGGACTGTCCGGGCTAATTCCGGACGTATGGTAAGCCTATCTTGTGGTAATGTAATGTTGGCACTAGCTCCACTCAGCAACTTTGGCTAGAAATCGAAAAAAAAAAAAATGTGTTGTGAGCTAACAAAATAATGACGACGACACCAGCTCCCCGCGTGAGAGTTGGCGAAAGTAGATTTTCCAAAGTTGGTTTGTACTTTGCTAAGTGTGAGGTGATGAACGTTTATTATTATAGTATGTTAATTTATATTGTGCTTTTTGTGTTATGAAAATTAAGGGAAACTATATACTTATTAGTAAAAACAATTACTTGCAAGTAAAACAACTTTTGGTTAGCCGTAAAGTGTTAGGGAGCTGAATAGATTATCCAAGGTAAGCAACCAACTTATTTTTCTCTTCAGAACACCACACAGAAGTGCTGTGTAGCTGATATGATAGCGAGAAAGTGTTAAATGGTCTTGTTTAAAGAACCGAAACACTTATTCTTGGTAAGAAAATATACACACTCTTGTTGGTAATAATTCACAGCTAACTGAAAGGCTCATTTTTTTCCAAAACAAAAGCGAATCATCATCAAATTGATATTTCGTCTCTCCCCTTCACGTCATTGTCAATATTTAGGTCAGGGTGATTCTGACTGATTCAGTGTCTCGTTTCGTATTAGCGCATAAATTGAGCAGTTTTCAACGCAGAACATGATGTGATGTTGAGAACTTGGGTAGTTCATTCTGCGAATAAAATTTGTATTTAACAGTTTTTCTTCCTGATATGTCTATCATAGCATCACATATTTTGTGTTAATTTAGAATACGATAGAACAATGCAAGCAACATGAGTTCACGTAACAATAATGAAGAGTTATGAAAATCATCGTCATATCATCTGATGGCCAAAACAGGCGAATTATTGTGTTAAAACAGCCTCCTCGATAACTTTGTGTTGACGCCATTGCCTTGTAATCAAGGAGTTACGGGTTCGATCGGAGCCTCCGAGACATCTAATTTACTTTCTAGTCACAGTAGAGGAATATTCACTTAATTCTTCAAGCTATGTTCCGGTTTACAAAAATTACGATCTTGATGATATACATCAAGTGAAAGAAATATAATGTTAGTACATCAATGGAATTTTACGACTTCGTTCAATTATAATAACCTATTTCACAAATACATTGTGGATAATTTTGTACCTTTGTACTCAGCAATGGATGTTATATTTTCTCTGTCGATTATTTTTGTCAAAGACAGGAAGAAATCTTTATGATTATTGCGATGTAGTTAGCGAACTGTAAAAAATGTGTTCTTGTCTTATCAGCTTTTAAGGTAATTGGAAATGTAGAACGAAAATCTGTAGACAAGTTGCTAGAGTGAAAATCTACTAGTTTATAAAGAATCTGAATAACGATTCGTTTCGTACACTTGCACAGTCAGTCATTGTCATTTCATGTAACATATTTGCTTTATTTCAATTTATACTCTGTATAAAAGTAGGAGAGCGAGATCTTATCTCAACCTGTTCTAAATATCCCAAGTACAAGAGGAAAATATAAATATGAACTTATACGTCAGCATGGTACGATTTCAATACATGTCCAGGTACAGTTACAAGTAAATTGTCCTTGTTAGGGATGAATGAAATACACGCTGATATTCCTAAAACTTACACCGCGTCCTGAAAAACAACTTGTCTCTTGATTTTTACCTTATGTAACTTGTCTATCGAAAAGGGATATAATTATAAGGATTTTAGAATACGAATTTCTTCTAACAATATTCTCATGATAGATCATGAGGTTTATTGTGTTCTGCCTTTTGCTTTGGACTTCTTAATTAAAGTAAGTAGCTTGCATTAATATTTCAATTTTCCGTGTGATCGTAAATCCATTTTCATAGGCTTTAATTACTGTTAGATAATTTAAGGTTAGTGTTCTTAGCATCCAGGTATTTCGAATAGGTTAGGCTAGTACGGTTGCTGCATTAGTATGTGTACGCTTTCTGTCTTTGCTTGATGTAAAATTTGTAATACGATAAATGATTTTAAAAGATTGTAACCTTCAACTAAACCAGTGAAACCTGTGCAGCCAAATGCTCGTATTTACCGATTTCTAGAAAATTAAAATTGTATTCAAGTTACACACGGGAATTCAGTTTCCATAGTTGGAAAGTTTATTTAATACTAAATTCCAATCTTACAAGCCCTTTCCTCAACCTAACTTTTACAAAATGATCTAGCATGCATAAGTTGAATCGTAAGTGTTTATTCCACAGCAATTCAATAGCAATTATATTATATATTAACGATGATAATTCTTTACGAATTTGGAGTAAGTAGCTATCAATGTAGGATCAAATTTTATCTCTATCGCATTTTTTGCCCTTGGCAATTTGAAAAATAAAGGTGGATTATGCAGAACGGTAAGGATTGGATTTTACTTTTATCAACATTATTCACGTATTTTGTAATGCCGTATAATATTTGAAATGTTCTTGAGGTGAAAGCAACGTTCTGAATGAATAAGAAAGGACGATTCAGTCAGAAAAATAAACATTATACTCTTATAATGCTTCCCCTGTGCTTAGCACCACGCCATGAAGGCGTATAGGGGGTGTGGGGGTAACGCCCCACACTTTCTTGATCCGGTCGTGAGTGGGGGGTGATGTGATCAGCATCACGCCCCTGACCGCCTTTACCCCCCAGGGTTTCCCCCAGGTACCCATGTTATTCGACGCTGGGTGGACGCCGGGGCCGCTTCCATCGTTAGAAAAGTTCCCGGATTTGAACCGGCCGGGGATCGAACCCGAGACCTTTAGCATGGTAGTCAGACTCATTACCGACTGAGAAATGCCATACATTGACTATAGTTGACTAGTCCTGTGACGTCACGGAAGCTGGTGTGAGGCTCGTATATAAGTATCTCGGAGGCCCCGGTTCGATACCTGGTGGAGATATATAGTAGCTTGCTTCCCACTTTAAACTATTAATACAGTCTCGATGAGCTTATCTGTGCATAAAATGGACTTCAAATAAACCTCAACGCTCATGCGACGTCAATACCAAATAATGTAAGTGTAAAAATAACTTATATTATTTATTCATTATAGTGGAAGTGCTCGATAAACGTGAATAATGGAAACACAGAATCATTTCATAATATTAATGATTGCTGAGTAAATTTGATTGAAAGCATGTGGACAGAAATACTATTTTTCTTTTTCTTTCCTAATTTGTGGCGATGGAAATAGGTATATATATATAGATATCTTGAAGTTATGAGTTAGACAATTGCTTTTATTTCAAAAGCAAAAAATATACCACAATAATTGTTGAACCATCTTATAATTATTACAAGCATGATTAGATACAATATTTCGGTACTCCTCTATGTACATCCACTGGTAAATGTACCTCGTTTGTGGTTTAGGTAACTTTATGGAAACATTCTCTCAACTTGAGCAAAAAATAGTAATTAAATACAACGTGTCTTTTGAATATCATAATAATGTTATATTACACAAATATACTCGTAGAGAATTAAACATTTGTACACGATATAAAATACGAGGCACATGTCAAAAATAGGGCCGATAATTTTTCACGGGGGGTTGGCAACACTGATGAAATTGAGCATGCGCAGGAGCATGCCCTAGTATTCTGTTCTTGCAACAGAGATAGAATCGTCAGAGTGGGGTTGCGTGCGTGCGAGTAGCAGTAAGGTGAAATAGCTGCCGTAATACAAAATCCCGCCAAATGTGAAGTGAGATCTGTCATACGATTTCTGAACGCCAAAGGTCAGAATGCAGCTGACATCCATCGGGAATTGTGTGTCATTTATGGACCGACAGTGATGAGTGAAGGGAAGGTCAGGCAATGGTGCAGAGAGTTTCGGGAAGGACTTCAAATGTCCATGACGATGAGAGTAGCGGAAGGCCTAGTGTTCAGATGTACGATCTGGTGGAACGCGTTAACAAGAAAGTGCGTTCCAATCGCCGGTTGACAATACCTGAACTCGCCAAAGAGTTTCCAGAAGTGTTTGCGAAAACAGTGCATCGAATTGTGACTGACAACCTGGGGTATCACAAACTGTGTGCGAGGTGGGTACCAAAAATGCTGACAGACGCTCACGAAAGCAAAGAAGGACAGCTGCACGTGATTTTTTGGCCCTCTGGGGAGAGAATGGGGATGACCTGTTTTCGCACATAGTGACGGGGCATGAAACGTACGCCACTGAGGAGCCGAAGCAGCAGTCAATGAATTGGCGGAACTCTGGTTCTCCTAAAGCGAAGAAATTCAAACAAACACCATCAGTTCACAAAATCATGGCAACCGTGTTTTGGGACCAAAAGGGTGTGATTTTTGTGGAATTCTTGGAACCAGAACGAACAATTACAGCAGAGGTGTATTGCGAAACACTGAATAATCTACGACGTGCCATCCAAAATTGGCGGAGAGGAATGCTACGCTCTTGAATTTTTCTGATTCATGACAACGCCCGCCCATACACAGCTGCTCGTACTGTTGAGACAATTGAAATATTTCGATGGGAACTATTCAATCATCCCCCTTACAGCCCCGACCATGCCCCCAGTGATTTCTTTCTTTTTCTTCACCTGAAAAAGTGGCTTGCATCGAAGTGTTTCAACGATAGTGACATGCTCAAGACATCAGTTCTGGAGTGGCTGCACTCTCAGGCGGCAGATTTTTACGCAGAGGGTATATGGAAGCTTGTGCCACGCAATCAGAAATGTCTGGAGGTAAATGGTGACTACGTCAAAAAATAACTAAGGTATGTACTTGTTTATCAATCACAATAAATTTCTTCTCCTATAATTTTCTTGTTTCTTAAAAAATATCGACCTGTTTTTTACATGCGCCTCGTACAACTTCTAGATCCAATAGAAAGCCAATAAACTTTGCTTTCAAATTAATATAGGCTATCTATTTTCTTATTGCAGCACGACCTTGTCATTTGTATTTTCTTCTGCCTCATCCATAGACTTAGACATTCTGATGTTAGACTAATTGCACTAAAAAATAGTCCCATAAATAATACATAAAATGCTGTTTGAAGATGAGGCAATGTTAGTGATACCACGTGATTAGTACTTCTACCCATAGATTCTTTCTTCTCATACTCGTTTCTCCACTTACATATTAAACCAGAAGAAGATAATCTCTCTATTATTACATTAACTCTTGAAAGGTAAGGAGAAGTTTTGGGTACGACAAAGGTTCTGAAACTTAAACCTACTCTTTCTATTGCATGATGTAACGATTCTCTACCTTGAGGCGTTGCTATGTTGTTCATTATAGCTTGCACCATGAATTGTGTATAGTATAAAATTGAATCCCTTCTGTATGCGATACGCATGACTATTTCGGTAACATTTTGAACAATTTGAGCTCTCAAGCTTAAGGCTTTCAACCTGGGATCTTCGTACCTTTTTAATTCCTTATAGTGACTCGCCACTAAAATAATGGGCAAATTAGATTCGTATACATCGTCCAAAGTGTTTATGTCAGCATAATAGTTGTCTGTGGTCATGTGAGTTAATAGTTTCCCCATATAAATAGAATTCATTATTGCGAAAAACATGGAACTCATAATGAATATTGTTCTTAGTATTCTTCTTCTTGGGAAACGCGGAACGGGCGTTTGAACGACAAGACGAAGAATGTAAAATACACTGGTTGTTATACTTGGCATGCTCTGTCTTGCAATAAGGCTTTGGGCAAATCTCTCACAAACAAACGCAAAGACAGACACCAGAATCAGAGAGACCCACAGATTTGCCTTGAAAGGTAGGAATAAGACCAACCATTTTGGGTAAAGGAGTGCCTTCGGTGTCAGAAAGACGGAAGAATCAAATATGAACACTTCGGTGTAATCGACAACCTTATACCTGCTCAAACTTAAGCTGCGTGGCCCAGCGCTGATATCTGAGAATGATGTGATCACTTCTCCAAGCGGACCCATCCAGGTCCCATTAGTATGTTTTATGTTGAGGAGCCTATCGTGGAATTTTTTCACAAGCACTGGAGTGAAGTTCATGCTCTTCACTATAACGCTTAGCAATTGTCCAGGATACCCTGAAATATTTAGTTTACCGTTCACTTCCAGGAATGACCAGAAGTATGGCAGAATATTCACTTCACTTATTCGAAGTGGATATCCTTTCACATTCTCCAGCTTCTCGTTAAATATAGTTTCCTGTTTGTTCTTTGGCCTTACAAGTATTGCTAGCTCAGTAAAATTAGATTCCTCACTGTTGGTTGATATGAATGGGTTGTAAGATATAACAGCAATGGAGTTATTACCATCATGTTCCGACTGAGCATCAGTGAGCTGTGTTATGAGTTCAACGTTCAAAATCTTATGTTCCCACAGTATTTGAAATATCGATCTTATATCCGCTCCAGATGTATTTAGCTTTGTAATCACAAATATGAATTTTCCTCGTGAATTCCAATAGGACAAACTAGGAGCTTGTTTAAGTATGTAGACAAGGAACTCGACGCTGCTTAAAAACACAAGAAAGCAATTGCTTTTACTAACTTTTGGTGTTTCATTATGCACAAAGTTCATTTTGCCATCCACGGTAGACGAAGCATGGACTACAAGAGGTAAACTACATCCTTTGTAAAAATGTTCGTTTATCATGTTAATGTCTCGATCAGTTGAAGCAATTACAATTAATTGACGTTCACTGAAAAAATGTCTTGCACATATTTCGTATGCAGCATATAAAGATTGCTGGGCATCCTTCTCATTGTTGAATAATGAATCTAACAGGGTTGTTTTACTATAACATAAAGGGATCAATGTGCTTAGTAATAATAGGTTACTCTGGAAATCCAACATCTGATTTTTGCACAACCAATTAACGCCACTATTCCTCAAGATGGCTAACGCAATGTTCAACAGCATCTGAAAAGTAAATAGAACAAATGTTGAAAGTCGCACAGTACAAGACTATGTATGTTTAAAATGTATGCTATTATAATATCTGTGTCAAGTCCATAAAGGACACAAATAACAATACAACACCTCACAAATATTAGTATGCTTGATTACAAGTTATTGTGGAATTCACAATAGTGTATTAGTAATAACTTCAAATTCATCACAATGTCTTTATCTTCCTGCAAATGTTTTAAATTTCTTCACTGCATTTTAATTATATCTGCTCGAAGATTTGAAGTTTTGTTTTAAATCCAGTTTTTTCACAGATAGGTTAATCATCTGGGCTGGACTTACATTTTAAAGTGGGATCCGAAACATCATGTGCCTCGACCGTGTATTGAACCTGGGACCCTTTGATTACAAAGCGGTGACGTTACCACTAAGCCATTGGGGAGGCCCACGTATTCATCGAAACTTTCCTTATAATATTCTTCTAAGACTGACATGGCGACTTACATTGTTGTTAACTGAATAAGGAAACTCATTTTAGAGCAGAATGCTTCTCTTTCTTCTTTGAAGATAGATTATAATTAAACTATAGAAACATAGCGTGCTGTCACAGTGTCAAAAGTTGACATTTTGTTGTCCGACTATCGTGACACGTTAGAACACTTGGAATGTGTAAAATACGCTATGCAAACATAGCAGAGATCGAATCGCGAATTCCGTTAATCTATCAGTTCCTTTGTGTAATTATTGAGGAAATAACACAGGGACGCAAATTAAATTCAATTTAATGTTGTTTTTTGTTTAATAGGTGAACTTTATTATTCGTGCCATGCTGATCACGAATATGAAATTCGCTTTTCTCTATCACGCAAGGTTTTCTTACAAATCAAATTTCAAACTTTGGGCTTTGTCCAATATTGCATACTGTTTTATTATAATTTTTCTTTTCTTCAATCAGAATAAGTAGCTTATCACACTAAACGCATCAACATGTTTATTTTAAAATGAATATAGACAGACACAAAGGACCCATATAATATAGAAAACAACATATAGCAGTATATAATATGCACACAAGAAAATCATTACACAATACATATTTTTCAGTTCTGTTTAGCACGCTTTCTTTTGTAAGCTTTTCTAACTTTCTTGTGATTTTCTTCTGGTGTTTCTCTGTACAATGCCCAACAGTAGTCAGCCATCATGTTAACACTCCAATGTCCTTGATACCTTTTCTCCATATCCCTCATGTCCTGATGGAACCGTTCGCCTTGTTCCTCACTTAATTCACAGAGATTTTGTGGAAAGATATCAAGGTGTGAATGCAAAAAAATGTAATTTGAGATTCATGTTGCAACCCAGCTCTTGAAATTTAAGTAACATATTCTCAACAACTTCTCTGTAATCAGGACTCTTGTGGTTCCCCAAGAAGTTCAACACTACACTTTTAAATGCTATCCAAGCATCTCTTTCAGCTACAGTCATTGTTTCCTCGAAGTCTTTATCATTCATTAATTTCCTAATGTCTGATCCAACAAAAACACCTTCTTTCACTTTGCAGTATGACAGGGAAACATTGTCCTTCCTTGTTAAGTGCCTTCACAAATTGTTTAATCAGCCCTAATTTGATATGAAGAGGAGGAAGTACAACTTTCTCAGGACTGACTAAATGTTGTTGTACGATGTTTTTTGAACCCGGGTTCAACGTTTTCCGTATTGGCCATTCTTTTTCTTTCCCAGTGGTAATATCGTGCCCTACTATCCCACTCACAGATGTAACATGGCATTTTCGTATATCCACATTGTAGTCCAAGTAAAATGCTCAAAACTTTAAGATCACCACAAACCAACTAACCATGGTCCTCATATTTAATTTTATTAAGAACAAGTTGCATATTGCTGTAGGTTTCTTTTAGTGACACAGAATGAGCAATATTACATATTCCATTATGTAACAGAACAAATTTTAAACTTCTTTTGTTCGAGTCAATGAATAGCCTCCAATCAGTTCAAAGACAAGGAAAATTTAACTTAGTCAGCAAACTGGACACATCACAACAAAACACGAGAGAATCTTTTTTCGAGAAATAAGGCACAAACTCTTTTTCTCGGTGTCTGTACCAGGAAAATGTTGTTCCACGAGCCAGCAAGTTCGTCTCGTTAAGTCTGGAACCAAGAAGCTCAGCTGATTCTTTAGATAAATTTAGGTCTCTAACTAAATCATTGAGTTCGCTTTGAGTGAACGGTATAGGGTCACGAGATCCGTGGGGGGGGGGGGGGTCATAAATGTCATCTTCCATTTCACTTCCTTCCACTGAATCACTTAGTGAACCAGGATCACTTACACACTCAGACTTGATGGAGGTGTCGGTACAGGCAAGTCTGGACCGTGCAACACAGGTCTCATTGCAGAGGGAATATTGGGATACACTATCCTCTTCTTGTTTCTAAAAACTGCTAAAGAGATAGGTTTGGAAGTTAACAAAGAGAAAACTAAATATATGCTTACAGGCCGAAACCACGTGTTAGGTAATAATCAAAATCTAATTATTGATAACAACTCGTTTGAACCAGTTTCCAAATTCAAATACTTAGGAGTAATATTAACAAATGAAAATTATATTAAAGAGGAAATAAAAAGTAGGCTTAATTCAGGAAATGCATGTTACTTCTCTCTTCATAAACTTTTGTCTTCTCGTTTAATATCTAAGAAACTGAAAGTTAAAATATACAAAACAGTAATTTTGCCTGTAGTATTATATGCATGTGAAACTTGGTCCCTTACATTGAAAGAGGAACGTAAATTGAGAGTATTTGAAAATAAGATCCTTAGGAAAATATTTGGACCTAAAAGGGATGAGGAGACAGGTGAGTGGAGAAGGTTACATAATTTAGAACTACATAATTTGTATTCATGTCCAGATATTATTAGAATAATTAAATCAAGAAGACTTAGGTGGGCAGGCCATGTGGCACGAATGGGAGAGGAACGAGGAGTTTACAGGATTCTTGTTGGGAAACCTGATGGTAAGAGACCTGTAGGAAGGCCAAGACGAAGATGGAGGGACAACGTTGAGATGGACCTAAGGGAAATCGGTAGGGATGGAAAAGAGTATATAGAACTTGCTCAAAATAGGGAAACATGGAAGGCCTGTGTTGCTGCAGCCATGAACCTTCGGGTTTAAGAAGGCTAGAGAGTTAGTTAGTTAGTTCTTGTTTCTAATATTTCGACCTACAATTTCACAGGAACAGAAGTAACAATCATTGCTGTGATCCTGAGGCTCCCTCCACACCATGGGTATTGCAAATGCCATAGATGGCCGCTTTCCCGTGCTCCAGTTTCGTAACACATGATCTACATACCTTGTGTGGGGCCCACGATTTATCTTGATCTCCTAGTTTCATTTTAAAGTATGCGTAATATGCTCTTCTTACAAAATCTGTAATTTCCTGTCTCTGTACCCGGGGAACAAATTCACCGCAGATGTAGCAAAACATATCTGGGCTATTCAGACAACCACGAGATGCCATGGCCACACCATGCAAATTAGGACTTTTGAGAGTTACATATAAAATTAATTTCAAATGATATATCAATGTTTTATATAGTATTATTTTCAGCATTTAGGCAAGAAACATATTAATCAATTTAAATAAAACAAAACTTCTCTGTATTTAAAGCTTGTTCGTCTTTATTACTTGTTGAATAATTTTGAAACGTACCAGTGACATCTAGCGACAATCACTTCAATTACACTGAAACGTGCATACCACAACCCACATATAAAAATCGTGAATTGTAAAAAATTCTTGCGTGATGTGAGAAAACTAATTCCAGTTTCAGCATCAGCAAGTTCAAATACATGTAAAACACGCAAAATTATAAAAACAACAGAACCCATGCGGCCCTGTGTAATCAATGTACAGACGGCGGCAAATGTATGGCCAGTCAAATTGTTCACTATTATTTTCATTTTATTGTTTATATATCGTGTGCGTTTCCAGAAGATGGAATTGTACTGATGTTTGAGCAAACATATTAACATGGCGGTGAACAATTTAGCTGCTATTACATTTGTCAACGTCTGTACCAGAAATGTCCACAGAATAATAATGGACGTACTTCATCAACATATATCTTGATGTTTGACTTTCACGAGTACGAAAACATTGTTGCTGACAATCCATCAGTACCAATGGACTACCCCAACGAATTTTAAAGTGCGCTATAGATAAGACAAGAAAAATATGTACATGGTAATTGGGAGCTCTTTCGCAGTCATTAGTTATCCTCCAGAGAATAATACGAGGACTATCCAGAAAGTAACTCACGTTTTGGAATAAAAAGAAGACAAGTGAAAGTAGACATCTTTCATTATATGTATACATTTTGAAGGGACACTCTTACACTACTTTTCAACATAGTCGTCGTACAAGTTTAGGCACTTATCATAGCGATGACAAGCTTATAAAGTCAATTGTCATAAAAGTTGGCACCTGTGACTTCAACCATTTCTACACACCAGCCTGAAGGTCTGCGTCGTCATCAAAGCGCTGCTTTGGTAGCAAGGTCTTCATGTGGGGAAACAAGTGGTAGTCACTTGGTGCGAGTTCCGGTCTATATGGCGGATGGTCGAAAACCTCCCAATGAAAGGCCTGTAAAAGTTCCTACGTCCGGTTGGCCGAGTGCGGGCGGGCATTGTCATGAAACGGCGATTTTCACGAATCTTGTCATTAATTTTTGCGACCAGTTCATCTGTCACAATGCTCGGTCGCCCACTTCGGTCTTCATCGTGAACGTTTGTGCGGCCATCTTTAAACATGAGGCACCAACGCCTCACTCCACTTTCACTCATCACATATTTACCGTAAACTTTGCACAGTTGTCGATGAATGTCGGTTTAGTGTCTTTCGCCAACAAAAATCGTATGACCGACAGCACTTCACAACTGGCGGAATTTTCAATCAGAGCTCTCATGTTAACAATGTATTATGAACAGAGCAAAAGCGACACGAACTTCACATGTCCACAGCTGGATGCGCACTGAACGGGCGGAAGTTCCTGCAGAAAATGGCGGCGCTCGCACCACCTCTAGCGGCACCCCGCCGAAACGTGACTGACTTTCTGGATAGCCCTCGTATATTATTTCTTTTAATTTAAAATGCAATGCACATTTGGGTAGCAATATTTACTTACAAACTTTGAGCACCGATATAAATACAAAATTAGATGAAATTAGATTCTAACTGTATTTTATTAAACCACATCAATCATAAAGTAGAAAGGCAATACTTTTTTAAACAAAATAGCATTAACCTAATCAATGGATGATATTCAACTTTACTTCATAACACAGTGCACTTTGGTGAAGAAAACAGCATGAAATCTGGCAAACAGATTCACATGTGTTAAGGAAAGCGTATGAGAATCGTTCTTACAGCGAGAAATTTGCGATATCTCATACGTACACATTCCTCATATGATCATGATGATCGTACCTTGAATCACTTCGGCAAAGATCACACGAACAATGCTTAAACGAGATGTTTTCAACGTACAATCTAATCACTTTGCCCGAAATATGGCGGCGGAGCGTGATTTCGCTCAATGAATTGTAGGAGAAGTTGTTCGCTGAATATATTCCCTTGTCTTGAAACTGGCAATAGACCAGGGGTGCCCACAAGGGGGGGATTATGGCGCAGCTTGCGCCATCGAGATTTTTTGGGGGGATTTTTCCCTTCAAATCATATAAAATTTTTATATATTTTTCAAAAATATAGTAAAGATTTTACACCTTAAATGCACCATATTTCATTCATTAGATGAAGAAAAGAAAGTCATTAAGGATATTATCAAAGGTGGTGGTGGGGTAGATATCCAAATTTTACATGTTAGATGGTGGTATCCACACGTTTTCGACCCCGAACGTGTCAAAGGAGAAGCTGGAAAAGACTAAGAAAGTATTGACATCCTATTAAATTAATATTCTTGAAAGCCTGCAAAGAAATGGATGTAAAAATTTTCTTGCTCGCTTCGGTCGCAATAATGTGTTGCTAGGATGCGTGCTTTGCTCTTTATTGAGGTGGATGTGAAGTTTTTATCCATAGGCAACCTGTTTTACACAAAATTGTATAATGTGTTGCATAACGTCAAGGCGTCTCATGATAGTTACAGTCCAGCCAAGGAAGACGAAACTACCTGGAAAGGACGATTCCAAACGCGAGAGGAGAAGCAGGGAGAAGCACTCGCCAAACTACGCTGTGGTATTTCGCTTGCTGTGTTGTGTTTGTGATGGCTCTTACAATTCGTAAGGAACCGTTTCGAAGTGGAATAAAGAAAATTGGGACGTTTTGGCCCCTGTTGCACATTCTACAAAACACCCTCGTTATACTAAAAAATGTCACAAGCCATTCAGTTACTACATTTATAATTATAATACTATATACAATAATACTATTATTAGTGAACACTATCCTGATTAATGCTTTATAATATTTACTAAGGAGATCAATTTAATTGAATGGTCTAAATAAAGCTACTGGTTTACAAACAAGTATATCTACTAATGTGGCGTGATTAATAATTTCCTGATATGTTCTATTTGCTGATATAGTATATGGATGGCTTTAATTTCGTTTCGAACCCTTATATAATTCGTAAACATCTCTATATGTATTTTGGCGGTCATGTTACTACGTTGAAACTTCATTGCTATTTCTACAGCAGACGATTTTCAAGGAATCCGCTTCCTGTCCAAACTGCCGTCACCCCTATTTAGCCACTGAACACGTCCGGTTGGCGCATGCGCACTTCCGTCCATGGTCTCGGCTATGGCAGCCAGACAGTACGTCGCAAGGGCACCAGTCCCGTCTCGGCTCCCCTGTCAACCTCCATGGCAGAGAGATTAGCATAGCAGGCTACGATAAGGCCTGAGCATGTGAGCGTCCCTTAATCAATTTCATACTATCATCCCATCATCATTCATCACTTTCAACCAACGCGAGGACTTATTCATTTTTTAACAGGGCACGGTGAAAACATTTCAAGATTCAACCTCAGGCCGCATGGGTTCTGCCCCACTAGTCCAGACATCCTTGACACTCCCGAACATAAACTTTACCTACGTCCCTACACGGCTGACTAACATCAGAGATTCCCTTCCAAATTTTAACACATACCAATTAATCCGTTCCGCTCATTTCGACAAACTGAACGCCCTCGCAGACTTGCTATCTAATGCCGAACTATCTGCATACAAAGCAAATCTCCATCAACTTCGTCACCATCAACCCCCGCAACCAGTTGAACAGCCGATCCCAGTAAGAAGAAGCACGAGACTCGGACATCTCCAGCCGCCACAGGAACAAACACAGGACGGAACCTCGTCCCCAGGAAATGCTACCTGAGAATAACAACACTCCACTTCAACCCACAAAAAGGATGCAACTGAGAGATGAAGAAGTATCTTCTCTACCACCTTTCTTCCTTACTACTTCTATAACCTTCATCTCACTCTTCATACCCTCAATTCCTAACGTATACCGGGAATTCATCCTCAGACTCCTAGGAGTTCTCATTAGTACTGATGCCCCTACCACTACCTCTTCCAATTGCTGGACTCCAGCATCCTTCCTCAACCTACCCCCTTGTTTTCTTTTTCTCTTCTTTTGCTACATTACTCTTCTCCTTGTTCTCTTTAATATCCGCGCATATTTCTTGCTCTTTCTATTTCACTTGTATCTATTTCTCTCTTTTCTCTTACTATTATATTATCATTTTTACATATTATTATTTCCCAAATTTCTTATTTACTTATTACCTAACCACTAATCAATGCAGTGATTTCTTTTATATTCGCAGTTTCTAACATCTACAATGTCTCTACATCTCCATATACTCTTAACTTATCATTTTTACTTTTCACTATTTGTTTTATTATTATCATTAATATTAGTACTATTAATATACATTCTCTTAACCAAATCTGTTCTGACTCACCAGAACAGTTGTGCTTATACAATAAAGGGAAATAGGAAAAAACTGAGGAATCCGTAAATGTTAGCGGAAAAGACGTCCAGGGTTTATGTTAAGGTACCTGGGCTAAAGTGTATACCTCCGAATGTATTGAATGTATATTATTATTAATAAAGTCAGTAATTTATATCCTATCATCACTAATCCTCATCTTCGCGATGATCTAAAAGTGGCAGAAAAGTGAAGTAAAATAAACGAATCATCTCAGCTCCCTAGCATGATGTTCGTTTCATCGACGCCAGAGGTCCTGGGTTAGAATCCCGGCCTGAGCACTGGTGTTCTTTGTGAGTGTCCCTTCATCAATTTCATCATTTGATTACCCATCCTCATCTTAGCCAAAAGTGGCAGAAAAGCGAAATAAAATAAAACAAAGCAAATGTCAATCAATTAATCCACGCTTGAGTCCACCGGAACGAAATACCACAAACAGCCAAAGACATCTGAGTAAACAATGTTTATGTTTGTGTAGATTTAAACAATACAACTCTTCTTACATGACCTATTGTTCACTGAAATCGTTTGATCTATGTTTGTTACAATTCTGATTGTTTTGTTATTTTCAATACATAGATTAATACATTGCTTACTCTTGTTAAGAAACCATTCGTGTGCAGATAACGCCGGGCGTCCCGTACCGTGGCCGTATGGTCTAAAGCGGCCCAAATACTACTGTGAAAATACGGAAGTATTTAAGCGAGCTCTTCGGATCATACACTACGACGTACATTTCCGCTCCGGATACGGGGCGCGCACAGGTTCCAGTCTCCTGAGGGAAGCGTAGCAACTTTTGTCCTGAGATTTTGGCCTGTGAATAGGACCGGTCACCACCCACCATCGTGAGGAAACTGCGGAACTACGAATGGGTAGACACTGGGGTTTGTCGTGCTGGCCACGCGTCACCCCGTAATTGGTTGGGGGGTTGGGGGTGAGGTCGGCTGTCGGTAGGAAGGCCCGGTCCTCAAGAGCTATAATACATCCAGAGAGCTGCATATCGGTCAGAATCGCTTACTAGGCCCGCCTGGCTGGTCGGGCGGGCGAGTAAAACTATATACCTGGGTCTCGACCCGTCAAGCATCGAAAGCCCACGGGTAACTGGAAGGCCTTGCAAGACGAAGCTCACTTATCTTCAGCGTACGCTCATTCCGGTTTTGCACCGTCTCCTGATACATGAGTCACGCAGTCACCGTTGCCAACTTTTAGATTCTAAACTGTTCTAGGAGCACTCAAAATGTTCATCACTTTTATCAATTTGAAATTGCAGACATTTATTCCTTGGTAGAAAACATTTGTATCACTCACACCCAGTGACGGCGATTGGGTTACAAAACTAAGGGGCCAAGGTGCAAAAGTGGGGGAGGGGCGGCAAGGACAGTTTAATTTCCCTTGATACATGAGGTTAGCGTGGTGCAAAAGTTTCAAAAAGTCGGGGGGGGGGGGGAGGCAACTGCACTCTCTCGGCCCCGCCCACGATATGCTCCGTGAATCACTGATCAACGATCAGAAGCAGGGTAAATCAACTTATGAATAATGATAAATACTGTGAGTTGCCAGAATTTTTTTTCTTACTATCAACTTTGTCGATTTCAGTTACTTTATTACCTAATTCACTGCCAATATTGTTCCAATGTATATGATTTTATTCCTATTGTATTTTATTGTACTTTCTTGATCAATTTCTTTGTAATCTGAATTTAATTTTAATTTTTAGTTTTTATCTGTTCTATTGTATAAGATTTTATTCCATTTGTATTTTATTGTACTTTCTTGTTCATTTTCTTTGTAATCTTGAATTTTATTTTATTTTAATTTTAATCTGTACTTTTTGGGGTTAGGTGGTAGACCAGCAACAGCTGAACCTCGCCCAGCAATAAAGTCAATTCAATTGAATTCAATTCAATTCAAAAATTGCCGCCACTGCTGACACCTGTAAAGGAGTACGAACCAAGTTTTGTAAAAAGTGCCATCGTAAATATTTTGGACATTGTGTTACTGGTGGTTGTTCTACATTATACTCTTGCGGGGGGGGGGGTGCTCCCCTTTGACGCAGTGGTAGTGTCGTCGCCTTGTAATCAAGGGGTACCGGGTTAGATACCCGGTGCAGGCACATGGTGGTTCGGATCCCACTTTAAACTGTATATCCAGTCCCGATTAGCATTATTGTGCATAAATTGACCAAATAAATGAATCAATCAATCAAACAGATTTTCTCTCTGGTGTAATTTTGCCAAATCAATATCCGAATTAGTTGTTCAAGATCCCCCCTCCCCCGACACTAAGGCACGATGGTCCATAAAATGGAACATGAAATCAGAATTTGCATTATAAAAGGGTTTTGAATATTGCCATCTCTTTCAACAAACCGT
Source organism: Lepisma saccharinum (assembly GCF_977018435.1). Taxonomy (NCBI): domain Eukaryota; kingdom Metazoa; phylum Arthropoda; class Insecta; order Zygentoma; family Lepismatidae; genus Lepisma; species Lepisma saccharinum. The sequence continues at coordinate 180,504 of NW_028143214.1, forward strand.
CGTTCGCTCATGTTGTTGTAACACCAGTAAGCCTTGTTCCATGATATGAAAAACTCAATATGCTGACCAACGCAGAAATTTATTTTATTTTAAAACATAAACTAAACGTAACGTTTCAACCTTCTAGCAAGGTTTTCTTCAGACTCTGTACCCAGTACAAAAAAAAAGTTGTTGCTAGTTATCTAGTTCTACAGACCGCATTGATAGCAATACGATGCAAAATATAATTATTGTTAGTTTGTATCTTCATACGGGTGCAAATAGCAGGCAATGCTATTTACACATTTCAACAAACGAACAACGTAAAATGAAACCGAGAGGAGATTTACGATTTCAAGACCAGAAAAGTGACATAAAATGAATAAGACACAAAAACCTATTTGAAGACCTTCGAAACAAATTTGGAAAATATGTGGTAGTTGGTTTGACATAATAATGAAACTAATTTGAGAAGTTACAAAAATCTTAGGTACAGTGGCGTAGCAACATATCGCGAGGCCCTGGGCGAGATTAGAATGCAAGGTTCCATCCGTTCTTGAAGTTTGAAATATCAATATGAATCGATATACAGTCATCAAGGAAACGTCAGAAAATTATTATATTTATATAATAGCCTATAGTAATAATTAATTTCTGACGAAAATTATATTTAATAGTACGCGACAGAGAAATTTACACTTGGCAGAGCTACATTAACACGCTGCTGGAATTTTCATTAACCAAGGCAGTAGTAATAGTACGTTTTTTAAGATGTTCTTTAGACAGTAAGACATCTGAAATATCCTTAAATATGCTAATTTTCTTTTAAAAAAAATCAAAAATACAAACTAAGAACCTTTAAATATAACCTATATATTATTTAATGAGTCGTTGTTTGTTTCCTCATTTCAAAATTTGTAGGATGTAAATGTCACAAACCATGGCTTAAGTAGAAAATATCGAAGGACGCACATAAAATGTCTGTGCTTGATAGAGCGGGTGGGAGGGGCTGCGCTAAACCACAATCCTGTCTGGGGGCCCAAAGTATCTACCTACTTTCGACACAATCGGTTTCAACATCAACAAATCATAAAACGATAGTCATTTGCCACATAAATGTGAAATCTTTGGTGTAATCAATTGATACAGCTAATTTGACTTTTTTAATTAGCAATTTTGACTTTGTTGCACATTAATTGTACCAGTTTACTTTGAATTTTAGGGCTTAGATGATAATAATAATTGTGAATCTCATTTTGTTGTTACGTCTTAATGTTCTTGTAATATTAAATATTTGACGCAGTGGCGTAATTAAATCGTAAAGTACGCGTCCGCAAGAAACAAATTTGTGTCCCTCAAGTACAGTCAGATTCTTCCAGGAAATGTATGTAATTACTTAGAATGGCTGGTTGTGGCTACACTTACATTAATAATTATACAAATCGATGCTCTACCAATGAATTTTCACATATTACAACATATTAGTTAGCCAAATATCAGCTGCCATATTTATTTACAGTTTAATGAAAATGACACTATTTACGGTTTAACGTGATTAGTATTTTCTACATTATTCTATTTAAAAAATGTGCTATTTTTGCTTATAAAAATTATTGAATTTTAAATCAAGGGAAATTTAAGTGCTTTTTTCAGATGACATATTACATTTATTTTCGTATGAGCTTCACCCCATCAGGACATATATTTTGTTTCCTTTATTTCCTTTCTTAGAGCATAATAAACACCATTAAATGAATACGAGATTAATATACTTTCAGAAAAAGTGATTCTGATATCTACAAATTTCTTGTGTACATTATTCTGTAATTTTATTTAAAGTGATTTCAATAAGTGATTTTTTTAAAAATAGAATTCCCCAATTTAAATTTTGATTTAAATCAAATCACCTTGCTTAACAGAAATCTGGCTTCTGGGCAGCGAATGATACTTTTACATTAGATCTTGCCCTTTCTCGTTCAAGAGTGAGATTACTGAGACCGGTAAATTTGGGCTGAATCATGCCATTCGACACTACCTTCCAGAAGTTTCAATTTTGAGAAAGATAGTTCTTTTTTTGTGGTTGTTACTTGAAGAGTAGGAAAAAAAACAGAAGACGGTACAGGATACAGAGAACACTGGAAGCTAGTGTAGAGCTATCAGGAGAAGAAACTTTGCCAAAGCACTTGATTTCAGATTTAAGCACAATCCTGAAACGTAAAACTTTATCATGATATTCTGAAGATAAATCATCTTCGTGCCCGTTACAGAGGGCAATAGCTGCATCTGAAGTTGTAGGAAGGAAGGAAGAACTGCCAATATTATCCATACCCTTCCTCAGTTTAAAACACTGGAAGCATTTAAATGCCCCATACTTTGCTCCGTGGCAGTTTGTGGTGATTTATCATTAACATATTAAAATCGTGTAGGCTATGCCAGGTCACGAGACAGAAGAAAAGCCAAGACAAAGCGCTTTCTATTCAAGAAAATAATAATTGGATAAAATTGTCCAAGCAATTTTTGCGTTAATGTTTCACATGAGAAATGACAATTGTTTTGACTTTTTGGGACCCCTTAGGCTTAGAGCTCCCGCCCGCCTCTGATTTGACGTATTCGTTCAAATTATAACGTTAAACTAGAATATAAAGCCAGATTAAAGAAATGTTTTAATTTTATTGCCCACAAAAATTAGCCTTTTCTATCTTTCTCACTTCCATTTATTACGTTTTTCGTATCAACCTCATAGGACGCGAGGCCCCTATATGCGCCCACTTCGCTCACCCCTTGCTACGCCAATGGTTATACAACCTCAAGGCACCTGCGCCTCGCAGAAATTCAAATATTTCCATGCGTAGTGAAATATAATGGCCGTTGGCAACACTGACAGTAGTGCTCGCCGTCTACCTGCAAGAACTACATCGAGTCTCACGGGTCTTCTTAAGACCCGGGTAATAGAAAAACCTGGCAGGCATCGAGGCCTGTGCACAACTGTGACGTGAACTCGCTTGCGCGATTTCGAACACCTGGGCTTGACGTGCGTGTTGCATATTATTGTAGGCGCGCCTCCTCGCAGACGGGTTTTTTTCGGGTCTTGTGCAGGTCTCTAAATACATCGGGCGAATAAAAATAGTTCTAAACTATAAGAAGTAAATTTGAATTAGTGTTAACATTAAAGGACAATGAAACAAACATCACGAGAGGGCGCTGAGACGATTTGCTTATTTTACTTCGCTTTTCTGCTACTTTTGAATTATCGCGAAGATGAGTGATGATAGGATTAAATTGATGAAGGAACACTCACAAAGGACACCCATGGCTGAATTCGAACTCGGACCTCTGACGCTATGCTAACCATTCAGCCACAGAGATCGGCAGAAAAGCCGAAATATCATATATTACAAAAACGATGAAATTTAATTGTTTAAGAGAATTAGTCTAAATAATACTCTATTTAACATCGAAAATAGCATTAGAATACCTTCTTTCCAATTTCAAATTAAGCTAGTTCTTCTCTTCGTTTCTCTGCTGTGCTCTTCATGTTGTGTCTTGCACAAGAATGGCAGCTTGGTACGGCATATCGACTTTTCTATTCCAAACCTCTTGTAACGATCGTTCCATCTACCATGGGATTTATTTGGTTATCATCAATGAGATAATGACAGCAAAGTACAGGCTATAGTTATCGTACGTGTCCTGATGACTACATGCACACGAGACTAATTAAAGGTTTAAGGTTGGTTTTCTAATTGCATGAATCGTATGTTGTACCAGAAACATGAGTGGGGTGTATCCGGATACTCAAAATGACAGACATGTTCTTAAATATTTAAACGATTTTCTCATTGAAATATGAAGTGTGCAGTGGTGGAAAAAAGTTCTTCCCCATAAGACTTTAATGGCAGTAAATAATGCCGGAAGGGTAGGCAACACACATTGCACCATTAGGTGATCGGGTGATTCTGGCTGTCTCAAGAGCAACTCGTCTTTCATGCAAAAGCCAACAGGCACAGGAAATGTAGGAAAGTCACGTGACTTGTCAGGTGGAATGTTGTTCGTCAGAAAATCGCCTTTTCTCAAGCCAGGTCGCAGAACCGACAAGAGCTACACGTTATATCTCCGAAAATGATTCCCCTAAAAAGTTGAACGAAACGCTAAAACAATTCTTGCTTTATTTACTGTATGTGCCGCAGTAGCACAGTCGTTAGGGCGTTTTATTACCATGCGAGAGATCTCGGTTCGATCCCCGACGGGGGATAATCGGGATTTTGTCCACCTGTTTAAGCTGCTTCGGTGCCCACCCAGCGTCGTATAAAGTCGGTACCTGGAGAAAACTCTGGGGAAGGGGGGGGGGTAAGGCGGCCAGGGGCGTGGTGCAGATCACATCATTCCCACCTTCGGCCTGATGAAGAAAGCGTGGGGCCCTAACTCCACTAACTCCACACCCCCTACACGCCTTCATGGCTTGGTGCAAAGCACAAGGTAGGACTTTGCTTTTTAATTTACTCTACATCCCAATTTTGTCGTAACAAAACTTCCCAATCTCTACGTGGGCTTTCTTCCAAGTTCCGTAGGGATGTGAATAGGCTCCAATATTTCTTGACACAATTCATACATGTTATATTTCCTTATAAGAACAACAGACGATATATTTTGTGTGCGTGTGTGTAAGGGGGGGGGGGTATAATCCAAACATGTGAGGTGATCCTTTTCCCACTACTCACTCCATTCTCAGAAATAAATCTCAATTCCACACACTGAAAATACAGCACTTTCTACATCTTAGCATGCAAATATCTACATAGTAGCAAAGTAATGTGTGGAAAGAGAAAAATTAACGATTTGTAACGACACTCTGGAAATTTTTTAGTTTATTTTTTTTAAATTTGAACTGACATTCATAGCATTCATTAACAATCCCAATATTGACACAAGAATAGCTTAGTTGTTCTGCTACTCTCAATTCTTCATTATCGTAGTCACCGTAACTCTCTCTCTGTCTCTCTCTGTCTCTCTCTCTCTCTCTCTCTCTCTCTCTCTCTCATTCTTCCCGATGGCGCTGTAGCCTTGTAATCAAGGAGTCCCCGGTTCGTTACCCGGTGGAGACACAGTGGTTAGGATCCCACTTTAAACTGTAGATGCAAACTCGATTAGCCTTTGTGTGCATAAAGTGGACTTAAAATACCAAATGAAAGTAAAATTCAAAATCACCGTAACTCTCTACAAAGCCAGAGGATCCATTTTTGAAACCTGTTGAGGCTTAGATGTAGCATTGCATTTGTATCATTACCCATCATCTTCATCGTCGCGATTATCGCAAGAGGAAAAAATGCGACACAAAATAACCCAAACAGAAGCTTGGAATCAATCTGAATATGGGTTACGTTGGATACGTGGTAGAATTGTTTTAAATATCACTTCGTGTGATGTAATAGGGTTTTTGATTAGAGGTCATTTATATAATACATATCGTTGTTGCGAGCAATAAGTAGTTTCACGTTCACCACACTCTTCGGTTGTTTAGAATTCGTAAGGAAGAAGGATCTCTAAATTTCCGCTTTCACATGTCAATGAAACTTTAAAATAAGTTCAGTGTAGGTCACAAAAGAGATTTACATATTGTTATGATATCTTTTAAACACCACGAAATCTAATTCCAATAGAATACGATACTACTCCTTACGTTCCTGTAAATGTTCACCATTAGTCTGGCGAAAAAAAGTAACGAAGATTTCCGTGTTTCCTTGAGGAAAGATAAGGCGCCTGCTTGTATCAAGCAAGCATTAACTGCTTCGGTCAGTGACCTTCACTGCCAGAGTGACTCACAGCTCGCCTTCCCTCGTTCCAGTGTGCGTATAAAACAGGTATTTTATTTCGTTCGTTCCAATCCACAGTTATATCAAGCTAACATTCTAATATTTTCGTAAAATATGTAGTAAAAAATTGTATACATTATGGTCTTCCAGAGTGTTGTTGCCTGCTATTTACACGCGGGAGATGGGGGTGTTGTAAACATTTCTGAACCCAAAGGTCTAGCACGAAGGGAAAGTCATGTAAGCATTGGAGGTAATAACAAGGTAATAGAAGTTGAAGGAAATGCTGGAATAAATTATATCAGAAATTGAGTAAAAACAGTTCTCATCACACATGGGGCTATCAGATCACTCTTCAGCGGAAAGTAGGACAAATTGTCTCAAAATGTTGGACACGAACGCATTTGCAGTAAATATAATAGGTTACTAGGACATCTTAGAATATAACGAGAATATGACAGATCTTCAGCTGAAAAATTAATGTTGAAGTGAACGGTTGAGTTCAAAATTCCTCAACTGCTAATTAATAGCACGGCTGTATGTGATTTCAACTTGTGTATGTAAGACAGAACGTTTTTCGTCGATGTGGGGCCAGGAAGAGAAAACAATCCATGAATTCGGGAAGGATAAAATTCACAATTTCGTAAACAAAGTCTGGAAGTTCTTGTTTATTAACATGTAAAAAACTACTATACACTGGGAAAAAAACAG